>NW_027507685.1:185416477-185688419 GCF_037356315.1 Lithobates pipiens | reverse complement strand
AGAGAGTGGGGAGGGAGCTTGCAATCATCTATCCCGACATGTTTCGCAAACTCCTCAGGGGACATGCAAGCTGGTAACAAACACAAACAGATTTACAATTAATACATTCAATATAGATCAATATA
Organism: Lithobates pipiens; assembly: GCF_037356315.1. Taxonomy (NCBI): domain Eukaryota; kingdom Metazoa; phylum Chordata; class Amphibia; order Anura; family Ranidae; genus Lithobates; species Lithobates pipiens. Next base: position 185,688,294 of record NW_027507685.1, on the reverse strand, counting down.
AATCAATAAATCAATAAAGTTATTGCCACATCTAGGTCCACCTGGGGGCTTACCCTCCCTTCAAATCCACCGTCCAATGAAAGAAGCACCTCACGAGTTGGAAAAAGTGTGTACAAGGCCACCCCTCCAATCAATGGAGTGGGACGGCTTAGGAGGGCATAGACAGGAGCCAATCTGGGTGATAGTAAGAAAAATATACAATAAGGGTTCATACAAGTAAATTTAAGGTACAAAAATATATGTACTAAATTATAATATCTTTGGGGTTTAAAAGCATCCCTTAATTAATAATGGCGGTTAAATAAGATGTATAGAGTATTTGTACCAAGTCTATACTTACTATTATGGTATCAAAACAGGGAGTAGGTAATGAACCAGTCAAAAGGAGAGGTAAATGAATTCCCAGGTCTAAAGAGCGCAGCAATGCACCGTGGCTCCTTTTAAAAGTGAGCCTTCATGTAAAAATGCCTATAAATATACAAAAAAGGGGATCTTAGTCTACTATTACTAAGAATGTGTAGCGCAAAGGCATCCATGTCTAGGTCATACCAGCCGTCATACCAGCGGGCACCTAGTGAGGGGGGAGCAAACTCCCAATTGTCCAGGCGCCCTGGGTGTCCGTATGACCTCCCATAAGAAGCCATAATTCACTCCACAGATGGCTTGGCGCCATTATGGGTAAAGGCACTGGCCGAATCGCTAGTGCCTTCCCATACATCATTGATGCCACATGTAAGTAATGGACATGGATGCCTTTACGCTACACATTCTTAGTAATAGTAGACTAATATCCCCCTTTTTTGTATATTTATAGGCATTTTTACATGAAGGCTCACTTTTAAAAGGAGCCACGGTGCATTGCTGCGCTCTTTAGATCTGGGAATTAATTTCCCTCTCCTTTTGACTGGTTCATTACCTACTCCCTGTTTTGATACCATAATAGTAAGTATAGACTTGGTACAAATACTCTATACATCTTATTTAACCTCCATTATTAAGGGATGCTTTTAAACCCCAAAGATATTATAATTTGGTACATATATTTTTGTACCTTAAATTTACTTGTATGAACCCTTATTGTATATTTTTCTTACTATCACCCAGATTGGCTCCTGTCTATGCCCTCCTAAGCCATCCCACTCCATTGATTGGAGGGGTGGCCTTTTACACACTTTTTCCAACTCGTGAGGTGCCTCTTTCATTGGACGGTGGATTTGAAGGGAGGGTAAGCCCCCAGGTGGACCTAGATGTGGCAATAACATTATTGATTTATTGATTTAAATCGATCTATATTGAATGTATTAATTGTAAATCTGTTTGTGTTTGTTACCAGCTTGCATGTCCCCTGAGGAAGCAGTTTGCGAAACATGTCGGGATAGATGATTGCAAGCTCCCTCCCCACTCTCTGTACTATATGGACCAGTTATCTTTGTTGATATTTTTGTAACTATGACATATTTGCGAATATGTAAAAATATTTTTAATTAATATTAAAATTGATTGTTTTATATATAAACTTTCTCTGTACTTTGAATATACTAGCACTGCAAAAATCCCCTTCCCTCTCTCTCTCTCTCAAATATTTCAGATTATATTGGGATGAAGTGCTGTCTAATAAGGTGCTGATGGAGGTCTGAGTCAAACAAATATATTCATTATTCACATGAAGTTTTTATATAAGATTTTCTGTAGTAGTGGATTTGATTATTATTATTGATGTGACAGTGGCTACTTTAGTAATTATTATTTTCTCACATTATATTGGCTAATTGATTTTTCTTCATATATTTTGCTAATAAGAATGGGCAAAAATTTCACTCTCTAGATCAGCCATTCTCAACCAGGGTTCCTCCAGAGGTTGCCAGGGGTTCCTTGAGCTGTGGCTGAAGAAACACCTTTTTGATGGTGCCTATAGAGTTCAAGGTTCAGCATCACTTAGTAAAGCCAGCAGCATGACACAAAATATACTTTTAGCTTTCTTTAAGGGTGGCAGTCTGAGCACCATTTTAAGGGGAACAGTCCTCCTATTGACCACCCGTATAAGGGGCATTGTTCTATTGACCCCTGATGAATTGGTTTAGTAAGGGTTACTGGAGACTTGAAAATTATTTTTAGAGTTCCTCTAGGGTTAAAAGGCTGAGAAAGCCTGCTCTAGATGTTTAAAGCTGGTAGAGACGTACCCAAAAAGACTTGAAAACCATTTATCATTTTCATTCCACTTCACAAATGTGGCAATTTGTGTTGGTTTATCACATAAAATCCCAATAAGTACATTTACGTTTTTGGTTGTAACATGACGAAATGTAGAAAAGTTCAAACGGTATGAATACTTTTTCGTGGCACTGTACATCTTCTTTTGTCCCATAGATCATGATGTCATCGATGTAGTGAAACACAACAACTTTCAGATTGAGAGTACTTAAATCTTGGGCAATTAGTCCATAACAAATCATTGGAGAATGAACTTCAGGAAGCACAAGGAAAGTGTACTGGTGGCTGTCCCACACAAAAGCAAATTGGTCCTAAGTCACTCTGCATCTATCAAAATTGAAAAGAAGGCGTTAGCCAGGTCTATCACAGCATGATATTCTCCTGTCATGGAAGGTAGGTCCATAGACATGCGCACTTTGGCACATCTGCGTATGCGCATGCACACTCACACATCAATCCACGCACCCACCACTAATGCTGCCACCAAGCTGGCTATTTAAACAGGGCTTCTGCATGGATTCATTGCTCTTTGGTCTGCGGCTTCTTGTGTTCCTGACTTCCGTGCAACCTCTGATCTTGATTCTGCTTACCTCTACCTGTGCTTTTCTGCTACATACCCTGACCCCGGATGTCCTTGGATTCCGCTTTTCCCTCCTGATTCTGCCTGATTGATTCCCTATTGCTGACTTGGCTTGTGACCTGACTATCCTGCTGTTTATCGTCTATGCCTGAACTGCCCGACTGTTATCAACCTGGCCTGTCTGCCCCTGCATCTGCTCATCCGGCCTACTACCATCTCCAGTCCAGCAAGTCCTCATCTGGTTCCTGCTTCCAGCTGTCCACTTCAGCCTACTAAGCTCTGTGCCAGATTTTCTACCACCAGCCTGCTTGCTGACTCATCCATCTGCTTATGGCTGTTCTGCAGACTACTGGACTGATTACAGGCACTCATTCATCACTGTGCTCTTGTGACTATCTCACTATCAGTGGTTCCCAAGCCGGAGCTGTACGAGAGGCCTTCCTCTGTTTCAGGCTCACCTACCAGGTACGTGACATCTCCTGCCTCCTTAGCAATTTTCTCAATGATTGAGATCATATCAGATACAGCTGACTTCAATGGAGGTGCCACTTTATTTAGACCTCCTGTAATTCACAGTCATTACTATCAGGTTTCTTTACTGGGAACACTGGAGACGAGAAAGGACTTACGACAGGTCTAAGGATCCCTGCTCTCAACAGTTCTTGAACAGTCTCCCCAATTTTTTTGTGACCTCCAGGAAATATGTAATGATTGAGACAGACTGGCTTCTCTGGTCGGGGACTGTAGATAGGGATCCAGTTCGCATGACCTCTGACCACAGCCTTCACTGCCCTAACCAAATATGCTTTATCAGGATGCCCAAATCTGAATGTACCCTATTCAGTCTGAATAGACTGCCCTTAAAGTACATCGATCACAAGAATATTTTTGGGTAACTTGTACCAAAACATTTGTCCAAAATCCAGGTCCCTTGACAATAGCCAATTTCACCTGTGTCCTAACTGCTGGTGTGGTTTGCCTTCCCAAGCCTTCTACATGAATCACTTCTCCTTTGTGATGGGAAGAATTTCCTTGCAAAAGTCTAACTTCAGCTCCAGTATTAACTAAAGCCATCCTATGTGAAGGAAAAGATGACTTTCCCCACCATAAAGTGTCAGGTACATATGGACGTCGGTCCCATGCTGTCACTGTTCTTACTGCTATTACAGTAGACGCACCTTCCCTTTATAAAGTATAAGGAACTTCCTAGTCACCTTTTCTGAGTCTCTATCTCCTCCCCAGGATAAAGGGATTTGGGTTTGGGCTCATGTGCAATTTTGGGAATTGGTTTGGGGCTAACAGGAGGGGTCTGTTCCGTTTTCTCTAAATCAATGCTGATGTTATCGTCACTAGGAGTAGTATTCGTAACCTTGACTGTTTTCCCCACTAAATTTTCCACCTCTTCAGCAACTCTCTTTATCAAAATAAGTTGGGTAAGGAAACACCTTAGCCGTGCGGTCCGGCTTGTGGGACCCGAAAGGGACCAACACCTCTGTAGATGCTCCCCGCCGTATCCTCTATCTTTAGTGTATCCTGCACCACTGTAATAAGTGCTCCTACAAGCGCCTTTATCTGCACTGACCCAGACACGGAGTCATCCTCACTGTCCGAATGCTCCTGGTCCGCATCCTCTGATACGTTAGAACAGGGGCCACCTGTCACAGCGAGGCCCGAGTCTTAATCTGAGCTTTCCCCAGAAGATGGTGAGGGGATGGAGCATTTTTACCCCCCCTTGCGCCTGCATGCCGTTTCCACCCTGGCAACAAAGGCCTCCAGGACCACCGACAGAGTATCCATAGGCACCGCAGGTGCAGGGGAACCAGTTGCAATACCAGGGATGTCTGGGGAAGAAGCGCTAGCTTCTGACGCCATACTGACCCACACTCGCCTGTCACCACTTAGGGACCTAAGGCGAGTCACAGAAAACGTCAACCCTCCTAGCTGCCACAGATTGTGGGGCCCCCCCCGCAAGACTCGCCAATAGAGATGGACGAACTGCCGACGGGACGTTTCGCAAACACGGCCAAAAGTTCGAGAACCGCAAAGTTCGCGGAAGGCCCCATTGACTTCAATGGCAGGCGAACTTTAAAAACCTAAAGGTCATATTTTCAGCCACAAAATACTTACTAGCTATGCACACATAGTCCCACCACATGGCCACTGACATAACACATGTACGAAGTGAATCTGGGATCGACAACTACAAGCATTCTTTTTTTATCTGTGAAATTTTGACAATTCGGTACTCAGGAGCGCATGAAGGCAGTGGAGGAGAGGAAAGGTCAGGGTAGGCTATGAAGAGGGTGCAGGAGATGATCACCAGCACCGTGATAGAGAGCACTGACACCAGCACCGTGATATAGAGCACTGACACCAGCACCGTGCTATAGAGCACTGACACCAGCACCGTACTAAAGAGCACTGACACCAGCACCGAGCTATAGAGCACTGACACCAGCACCGAGATATAGAGCACTGACACCAGCACTGAGATATAGAGCACTGACACCAGCACCGAGATATAGAGCACTGACACCAGCACCGTGCTATAGAGAGCACTGACACCAGCACCGTGCTATAGAGCACTGACACCAGCACCGTGCTATAGAGCACTGACACCAGCACCGAGCTATAGAGCACTGACACCAGCACCGAGCTATCGAGCACTGACACCAGCACCGAGCTATAGAGCACTGACACCAACACCGAGCTATAGAGCACTGACACCAGCACCGAGCTATAGAGCACTGACACCAGCACCGAGATATAGAGCACTGACACCAGCACCGAGATATAGAGCACTGACACCAGCACCGTGATATAGAGCAGTGGTCATCAACCCTGTCCTCAGGGCCCACTAACAGGCCAGGTTTGTAAGATAACTGAAATACATCACAGGTGATATCATTTGCTGCTCAGTGATTGCAGTATTCTAGTTTGCATCTCCCCAAGGTAATACATAAAACCTGGCCTGTTAGTGGGCCCTGAGGACAGGAGTTGATGACCACTGATATAGAGCACTGACACCAGCACCGTGATAGAGAGCACTGACACCAGCACCGTGATAGAGAGCACTGACACCAGCACCGTGATAGAGAGCACTGACACCAGCACTGTGATAGAGTGCACTGACACCAGCACCGTGATAGAGTGCACTGACACCAGAACCGTGATAGAGTGCACTGACACCAGCACCGTGATAGAGTGCACTGACACCAGCACCGAGATAGAGAGCACTGACACCAGCACCGAGATAGAGAGCACTGACACCAGCACCCAGATAGAGAGCACTGACACCAGCACCCAGATAGAGAGCACTGACACCAGCACCGTGATAGAGTGCACTGACACCAGCATCGTGATTGAGTGCACTGACACCAGCATCGTGATTGAGTGCACTGACACCAGCATCGTGATAGAGAGCACTGACAGCAGCACTGATACCAGCAACTCGCTGCTGGGCCCCAAAAATATGACACCGCTCAACCTCTTCAAACAGAAGGGTACGGGCATATAGTACGGTGTGCTTTTTTTGTACAAGGAAGTGAGCCAAATGTAGAAAAAAGGTCTGTGTGCTCGATTAAATAGATCTTTAATGAGATATAAATGGTCTGCTGGTCACATGTGTTGAATTCCTCCGAGATCCATGCCTCATTCATTTTTATAAATGTGAGGTAGTCAACACTGTCTTGAGCTAGGCGAGTGCGCTTATCGGTCACGATCCCCCTGCTGCGCTAAACGTCCTTTCGGACAGGACACTGGACGAGGGGCAAGCCAACAGTTCCATTGCAAATTGGGCAAGCTCTGGCCTGCCCACTCAGTAGTCCAGGGGTTCATCACTCCTCAGAGCGTCCACATTGGCCGCTAACCCGATGTAGTCGGACACCTGACGGTCTAGGTGTTCCCTGATGCTGGATCCGGATGAGACCTGTTGATGGGTCGGCTGAAAGAATGACCTTGTATCAGAAGTCACCAACACATCTTCAAACTGTCCTCTTCTTGCAGGCACTGTTGGATTGGTACCCGCAACTCTTTCTCTGGGAGTGGGAATTCCTCCTCTGCCAGCGCACACAAAAGCAGAATGCAGCATTTCTCGAAGCAAGGCCTGGAAGTGCTCCATTCTGACAGCCCTCTGTGACGGTGGTAACATTTCCGCTATTTTGTGTTTGTACCGGGGGTCTAAGTACGTTGCCACCCAGTACTGGTCCTTGACCCTTATGCTTTTTATACGGGGGTCCCTGTTAAAACACTGGAGCATGAAGGCCCCCATTTGCACTAAACTGGAAGGGTGCGGTGGCCTGGCTCTGCTCATCATCCAGGATAATGTCGTCCTCCTCGTTCTCCTCTCCCCATCCACGCACAACAGGGATCCCAGAAAGGTTTAAAGCATGCTCTTCTTGCTCCTCCTCATCCGCCCGGCACCATCCTCCTCTGACTCCTCTTCAGACTCCTGTTGTTGACTTGTCTCAGATAGAGTAGCCCCCTGGGAATTAATCCAGCATTGCGACTTCTGCATCTTCCCGCTCCTGCTCCTCCACGGTAAGGTACCATGTCACTGATGGCACCATGGATGTGACTGACCAGTTTGGGGATCTCATCAAATGGCCACAGAAGTCTGCATGCGTCATGCATGAGCAGCCACTGGCGTGGTGAAAAAAAACCCAGCTCCCCAGAACCTGTTCTGCCGCAGAGTTCGTACAGGTAGACGTTAACTGCATATTTCTGCTGGAGGAGCCTATCAAGCATATAGAAGGTTGAGTTCCATCGCGTTGGGCAATCGCAAATAAGACGTATGACCGGCAGATTGTGTTGCCGCTGAATGTCAGCAAGGCGAGCCATGGCCGTGTAAGATCTTCTGAAATGGGCCGAGATTTTCCTTGCCTGCCGCAAGATGTCCTGGACCCCAGGGTATTTGACAATGAATCGCTGCACGACCAAGTTTAAGACGTGTGCCATGCATGGCACGTGCGTAATTTTGCCCTGTTTCAATGCGCTAAGCAGATTGGCACCATGGTCACACACCACTTTACCAACTGCCAAATTGAGCGGTGTTAGCCACTGATCTGCCTGTGAACGCAAAGCTGAAAGGAGTGCAGGGCCAGTGTGGCTCTTGGCTTCCAGGCACAACAGACGCAGCACAGCATGGCAACGTCTCACCTGGCATGTCGAATAGGTTCTTGGGAGCTTGGGCGGTGCAGCGGAAGAGACGCTAGCAGCGGAAAAGGAGGAGTCCGCCGAGCAGGAGAGGGAGGAGGATGGAGTAGGAGGAGGAGAAGAGGCAGGCCTTGCTCTTGCCATGCAATCTGTGGCGGTAAAACCAAATCTACATGGGTGCCACGGGTTACATGCTTGATGGCCATCAGAAGGTTCACTCAGTGGGCAGTAAAAGTGATATACCTTCCCTGCCCGTGTTTGCTAGACTACGTGTCTGTAGTCAGCTGTATCTTGGCACCGACACTGTGTGCCAGAGGTACATTCACTTTCCGCTGAACATGGCCATATAGCTCTGGGATGCCCTTCTGTGAGAAATACTTCCTTCCTGGAACCTTCCATTGTGGTGTTCCAATGGCCACAAATTTTCAAAAGGCCTCCGAGTCCACCAGTTTATATGGCAGTAGTTGGCGGGCTATCAGTTCTGACAAGCCAGTCGTCAACCGTTGGGCAAGAGGGTTATCCGGCGTCATCATTTTTTTACTCTCGAACATTTGGCCCACGGAAGCCTGCCCTTTTGCAGAAAAACGTGAGGATGGCGTGATGGAAGGTCGAGTGAAGGACAATTGTGAGGAAAGAGGAGAAGGAGAAGTAGAAGACGAGGCTGGACGGTGAGAGCCTGGAGTGTGGCTTTGTGTGTTCCGTTGCTCCCACTGGGCTCGTTGATGGCAGCTCATGTGCCTTCTTAAGGTGGTTGTCCCTAGGTGAGTGTTGGGCTTACCGCGACTTATGCGTTGACTGCAAAGATTGAAGATTGTCAGCAGAGGACACGTTAAAAAAAAGCCCACACTGCGGAGCCATGTGCCTGCTTCCTGGGAGCGCCAGATGTGACTGTACATGGTTGATGCCTTGCGCCTGATACATTCGCAGTCTGCTTTGTCCCTCCTGTGCAATCTAAGTTCTTCCTGCTTCTCCGCCCCATCTGCTGGTCCATGTCTCCCTCTGAACTCCCCTCCTCTTCCTCTCTTGTGGGCACCCACGTGACATCACTAGACACGTCATCATCGACGTCACCTTCCCCACCGCTATAGTTAGAGATCTCAGAGTAGGCAGCAACAGCGGGGACCAACCTCCTCCTTGGGCTGATCTGGGTATTGTCGTCAGACTCCTGAGTGGCGGTTGTTGCTACCTCCTCTTCCTGATCCAATGCCAAGGGTGGCTGTGCATCGGAAATGTCTTGATATGGATTGGAAAATAATTCCTGTGACTCAAGCGGAAGGTATATGGTGGTGGTGGTGGTGGTAGTGTCTTTGGGGGTGCACACAGCAGAGAGTGAAGAAGAGGGTGCAGATCGAGAGGATGAGGAGGGTGCAGAAGAGTAAGGCTGAGTGAGCCATTCAACCAAGTCTGGTGCGTCCTTTGACGTAATCACACGCACCTTCTGCAATTTGCCACTTTGGCTCAAGCCTTTTGCTCCTGCCCTACCCCTACCACCCCTGCGGAAGGGCCTGCCTCTTCCTCTGCCTGTCATTTTTTAAATGACGCTGTGACAAAAGTCTCTAGAGAAGTGCAGTATGTATATGGAAGAAGGTATATAACACCCCTGCTTCAATCTGTCGTTTTTGGGGGTCACTGGTCTATCACACCAGTTATAATACTTTTTTTTTATTGCGTTTGTCACTCTTTGTAGTATCGCTGCAGAAACGCTCAGCAGTCGCAATGCTGCACAGTGTAAATGCACTATACTATGCTTTCTATATGTGCAAGTATTTTATACGTGAATTACACACCTATATACTGCACACCAAATAGTACACCTATACCTTTGTGGACCTAGTAGTAATAGTTAGCTAGTGATTAAACTGACTGTTCCTGCTCCACACTGCATCCTGTCCCTCCCTACACTGACAAAAGACAGGCTGCTGCAATCACCAGCACAGCAGGGCACTGAACCCTATATACTGTACTACACCTATACCAGTCCTTAAAAGGACTTTTGTGGACTTAATAGCTAGTGATTTGTGTCACTACAGTCTCTCCCTGCTCCACACAGCGTTCTGTCCCTAAACTGACATAAGACAGAATGTAAAATGGCCGCCAGATCAGGTCTATTTATAAGGTAGGGGGAATGTCCAATTGTCCATGTGCTGAAATGTCTCAATTGGCTGTCCTGTACCCCATGATGGATGTGTCATCATGGGTCAAAGTTCTATCACACTGTAAACACATATGTCCGCCGGGTGAACAGCAGCAATAGCCTGCCGATCGGGCGAATCGTGAACACGCAAAATTCGCTGCGAAGCAACCGCTGGGTGAACAGTTCGGCCAACCCTACTCACCACTCTGACCCAGGTACTGCACTGTGCTACTGCTGTCTGCTCTCCGCTGTGTCATCCACGAGGTGTCTGTGTGAAAAGCTCGCTGTTCTAGAAGGAAACAAGCACCCAGTGCTAGAGGCAAAACTACCTGAGGCTACTAGTCTGTTGGTTTGGGAGGGTTTCTTGGAACATTATAATGGGCTCATTGTGGTTGGAGGGGCCTATTAGCAATGCAGATATGGACCCTTTCACAGATGTGGTGCGTTTGGCCAGTTACGGAGCCTACTTCCATGGGCAATGGAGCGCCAAGCCATGGCCCAAGGAATGGTGGTCGGCCGACTTGCTGAGAAACTTCACTGGTTTCACTGTGATAACATGGGGGTGGTCATGGCAATCAACAGTGTCTGCATCTTCGCCCCCAGTTATCAGGCTTTTATGGGAAACCTGGTTCTGCTTTGTTTACGTTTGAATGCCTTTGTTTATGCTGTCCATATCCCAGGTACATCCAACAAACTAGCAGATTCTTTATCTTGTTTTCAGTAGGACGAAATTTGCATGTTGGCACTGGAAGCGGAGCAACATGGGGTTCTTTGCCCCCTGGCAATTGTGGGGGATTGCGCTGGAATCGTTGTGGGTCTGATTCGCAATTCTTTGGTTGCTACAACATGGGCGGCGTATTCAAAGGTATGGAAGGAATGGTTTCCCCTGCTGGAGGAGGTAAGTGTGGGGAGTGGTGACTTGGATCTGAGTTCCATGGTCTTATACGTTCTCTGTCTCAACTTCGTAGAGGGCACTTCAGCGTTGTAAGTTGGGCGCAAGTTAGCGGGTCTCGCTAACTTGTTTAAATTGTGGGTAGTAGTTTTGCAAAGTCTTTTGCAGTACGTCAAGCTCTTAAGGGTTACTGTAATGGCGGCCGTGCTAGAGACACACACAGGCTAGTCTCTCTTTCTGTGTTACGCTCAGTTCTGGGGCAGTTGCCTGGTCTGCGTTCTTCTACTTAGGAGGTTCTTTTGTTCCGGGCAGCCTTTTTGGTTGCCGCGAATCAGTGAATTGGTGAGTTCTTCAAAGTCGGTGTCTGGGGCTTGCTGGCAGAAGACACGGCTTGTGGGGCTGATTCATTTCAGATTGTGAGCCAAGACGGACCAAAAAGGTAGGGGTGTGCGGATCGTATTAATTAGTGTAAATTGCCCTGATCTATGCCGGGTCTTGGCGGTAGAGGAATTCCTAAACGTTCGGCTGCAGGTGGATGGTCCTTTGCTGCTGCACAGAAACGGCGCCTTGCTGTCCAAATTCCAATTTGTTTCGGTCTTTTGAAAATGCCGCCTGGCATCTGGTTTCAATCCGAAGGAATATTCTTCCCATTCTTTTCACACTAGTGCATCCACCAAGGCATCATGTTGGGGGTTGGATGCAGGTGTTATTAAATGCATCGGTAGGTGGGAGTCGGATAGGTACAAGTTATACATCCATCCTCATCTTGGCTGAACTCGATTTGTTGGTCTGTGTCAGGGAAGGCATGGCCATGCAGCAGGAATCGCACAGCAGACGCGCACATTAACATGTGCGCCTGTCACTAACGTTGGTGCCAAAGGGGCTATTTACAGTGAGTGCACCAAAGACTATTTGCTGTTTGGTCTGCAGCTTCTGTGTGTCCAGAAACCTGTTATACATGTTGACCTCTGATCTTTGACCTGGCTTGCTCTTACTAACCCTGTCTGCTTGATACTCTGACTTTGGCTTGTTTTTTGGACTTCTCTTCTGCCTGCTGCTCTGCCTGATCCACCAGAACATTACCGACCCAGCCTGCCTGACTCTGCATTTACTCCAGCCTGTTGCAGCTTGCAGCTCTGTGAATCGCACCAGTTCCGGTTTCTTCTGCGATCCAGTCTGCGATAGTTCCGGTCTACCCAGCCTTACTGGTCTGCCTGCTGCATCTCCAGCCACGAGCATCCAGCCATACCGATACTGGACTGATCCTAGGCACACCTGCATCACTGTGCTTTTGTGGCTGTATGTCAACCTCAGGGGCCCACAAGCCGGTACGGCAAGAGAGGATCTCCTCTAAACATTAGGCTCACAATCCAGGTACGTGACAGTCTGTGTCTTTTTTTTCCCCTTTTTTTGTGTTGTTTGTGTGAGTCTGCTGCAATGGATTGTGGGGCATTCGTACGTGTTCTGGAGGGCTGATGTGTATCCGAACGGCAGGCAGTTGGGACTATTCAGGGAGGTGGGCACTATCAGGTGGATTGGCGTGCCGGGCATGCTCTGGAGGTATTACCCGGGGTCCACTGTTTTTCCAGATTAGACTGCCCCCCGGATGTGCTGGTTCTGCACATGGGGGAAACAATTTGGGATGCCATAACATGTGAGAACTTATTCGGGACATCAAATATAACATTTTGAGGCTCCGTTTATATTTTCCCTCCATGTTACTGGTGTGGTCAGACATCGTTGCCCGCACATCTTGGTGGGTAGCACGGTCCGTGGATGGTATAAACAGGGCCCGCATAAAGGACAATAAGACAGTAGGGCATTTCTTTGTCAGGAATGAGGGCCTACTGGCCAGACATTGTGAGCTGGAGCGTGAGACTTGGCGCTACCTGCGGGGGAATGGCATGCATCTGAACGCAGTTGGCACCGATCTCTGGGCCTGGAAGATGGTGTGCAGCATGCCTTTAGGGTTTGTAGGTGCGCAAAAGTATATTTCTTTACACTTGTGGCCCGGTGGCTGTGGGGCCCCTTGGATGGGGTTAAAAAAAAATCTGTCGGTGGGATACAAGTGGGGAACCATCGTTGGTATGGTGTCCTGGTTGGGTGTGGTCCTCTAAGAGGGACCAGGCATTGGAAGACCTGTAAGGTCTGTGGGGCAAGTGTTAATGTCCCTGAGTAGTTGTTCTCGTGGCTGGGGACATCTAGCGTTGGTTTAGGTTACTGTCAAAAGTGTTAATTATTAATTTTGTTTAATAAAAGCCTGGACAGCCATTTAACTCCAATCAGTATCATGTGTTTACTGGGGGTTGGAGGTATAGGGACCTAGGTATCAGTAGCATGGGTACCTCTCAGCTACCCTTGTCATGCTAAAGCAGAAAGATGCCTCTTTGAGCAATATCAAGTACCTTTTCTGGGCTTCATTGTCTCCAAAGATGATCTCTCCATGGGCCCTGAAAAGGTTGCCGATATATTCAATTGGCCCTGGCCTGGCAGATTGAAGGCTTCATGAATTACTATCCGCAATTCATTTGCAGCTATTCTATTCTGGTTACACCCAACACAGCCCTTTCCTCAAAAGGATGCTGATCCTAGAAACTGGCCAGTTGACACAGTTGAGGCCTTTCACGCATTAAAGCAGTCTTTCCTCTCTGGCCCAGTTTTCTTGAGGCCTGATGTCTCCAAGCCCTTCTCCATTGATGTGGATGCCTCCTCTGTAGGAGTTGGGGCCATTCTTTTCCAATTGCCTTGTGGGGCTAAACGTTCTTGTGCCTTCTTCTTGACATTCTCCCCAGCAGAGAGAAATTACTCCATAAGAGATCATGAACTTCTTGCTGTAAAATTAACTTTGGAAGAATGGCAGTAGCTTCTGGAGGGCTTTCCCCATCAGGCCACTATCTACACGGATCATAAGAATTTTAAGTACCTCCACTTTGCCCGCCGTTTGAACCTGTGACAGGCTTGCTGGTTGCTGTTCCTCTCACCTTAATTTAGAGTGAGTTTATAATTCCTCCCATCCGAGTTCTTGCTCTCACCTTGGTTCAGGACTCTACCCCACCTGGGAAAACTTTTGTGAAGTGAATTCTAGGATGAAGCTATTACATTGAGTTCATGATTCTAAGCTCTAGAGGGAGGACATAGTCTTGTTATATTACCACTAATGAAGTCCCACCCCCTGGGACGTAACGCGTACAGAACCACGTGACTACGTGACGTCACCCACATCCTCCATTAATTCTTGTGGCTATAATGATCGTTTTTACTGCTGATCCTTCGCACTGGGGAACAGTGCAGAAATATGTAAGTGCAATAGTCGTTGTATTTATTTTACCATACGGAGAGTACTATTTTTTACCTTTATTGCCATTGCATGTCCGATCGTTTGGAAACCTGTGGAGACCATTTTTGGATACATGTGATCTATACTGCTTAGAAGTATATCCCTAGCGCTTTAGAGGTTAACTACTTCCCACCCGGCCAATGTACATATACGGCCGGGTGGGAGCTCTCTACTTCTGAGTGGACATTCCTGAACGTCCATCAGAAGTAGGGGGATCGCGTGCGCGCGTGCCAGCGCAGCGGCGCAATCCCGATGCACCTGTGTCACCCGGACACGGCGCATCTGGGATCGGCAGGAGGGCTCTGTGATTGACCCTCCTGATCACATGACGGCCGTGTCCAATCACGGCCGTCATGTGATGTAAACAAACAGCCGGTTGCTAGGCAATCAGCTCCTCCTCTCCTCACACGGAAGTCATCTGATGATCAGTGAGTATGAGCTGTTTTTTACAGCTTTTTACTCACTGATCACCAGTCTAGTGTAAAACACACAACACACCACACAGTATAAACACAATGTCCCCAAAACACACACGTCCCCAAAACACACGTCCCCAAATAATAAAAACACATGTCCCCAATAATAAAAACATGTCCCCCACATATGTCCCACTAAAATCACATGTCCCAATGATTATCTGTACACATATGTCCGTGATCACCTGCACACATATGTACATGATCATTTGCATACATATGTCCGTGATAACACAAACCAATTATTATACACTTAACCAAATTTGTTTTACCAAAGACATGTAGCAGAATACATTTTGACTTAAATTTATGACAAAATTCAATTTTATTGGATTTCTTTTAAACTAGAAAGAAGAAAATATAGTTTTTTTTCCAAATTTCCACTCTTTTTTCGCTTATATCACAAAAAATAAAAAACTGAGTCATTAATAAATAACACCAAAATAAAGCTCTATTTGTGCAAACAAAATGATAACAATTTAATCTTGGTACAGCGTAGCATGACCGCGCAATTGTCATTGAAATTGAGAGAAGGCAGAAATCTGAAAATTGGGCTGGGAAGGAAGGGGGCGAAAGTGTCCTGTATTGTAGTGGTTAAAGTGGAATACTACATTTACCCTTTGATAAGGGACTGCTTGTTTGACCCTATCCACGCTGAGGGGTCCATCAAATGAGGTGAGCTGTTAGCACTCTCGATTGGTGGAGGAGATCACTTGGTTGAAGAGCATGTCTTACACCGTACTTGTTCATTAATAGGATCACCCTGTATGGACACTTGTTGGTGCCTCTATGGACTCTCTTTTCTTGCAATTACTATATATTATGTTCTTTTGTGTTTAATTGTTTTGCACTGCACTGCTTTTTATTTATTTTTCTGTAAGGATTTAATAAGTTGGTCCTCAGTGTTGAGCTGCTGTCTTTGTGATATATTTATTGCGCTGATTGATTCCCTATATTTTACTGTATATTATACAGATACCTTCTAAAGGGACGGTGTATAATATACAGAGATCTAGTTTGGGGCATAGCCCGTATCTATAGGTGTTGGTATATAAATCTATTGGGGGAAGGGGGAGAGCATAGCCTGCTTACTTTTATTATACTGTACATATAGCTCCTATAGGTGCTTATGTATAATGTATAGCTATCTATATGGGGGTGGGGCATAGCCCTTATGTATACATCTACAGGTGTATAATGTATAGGGGGGGAGAACGTAGCCTGCTTATATAATCCCTATACCTTCTATTGGTGGCTGTATATATAATGTGTAGAGACCTGTATGGAGGTAGCCCTTATGTTATACATACATTTATAGTTGCCTGTGTGTAATGTATAGAAACCTATAGGGGGAGGGGAGGCTATAGCTTGCTTAAAGTGGTTGTAAACTCAATTTTTTTACTTTTACCTACAGGAAAGCCTATAATAAGGCTTACCTGTAGGTAAAAAAAATATCTCCTAAACCTGTACGGTTTAGGAGATATTCCCCTCGGTATGCGCCGCTGACTGCAGCGGCGCATGCGCACAAGGGGATTCTCGGCCTGAAAATCCGGCAGTGGCCGACCAGCCGGAATGAAATCTCCCGCGCGCATGCGTGGGAGTGACGATATCGCGGCTCCGGCCACTCACAGCACCGGAGCCGCGATACCCGGAAGAAACGCAGAGGGAGCATGTCAGCTCCCTCGGCGTGGATCGGGCCAGATGTCGGGGCCTCGTTCTAAGGTAAGTATTTCATAATGAGCTAGTATGCTGTGCATACTAGCTCATTATGCCTTTTGCTTTGCAGGTTTAAAAAAAAATAATAATAATTTGCGGGTTTACTACCGCTTTAAATGCCTCATATGGGTGCGTCTCAACCATATGGCACTTATTTGTGCAAATTTAAATACATGAAGAAGTTTCATGTTTTGTTGTTTTTATTATTTTCTACAGTTTTTTTACTTTAAAGTTTTAGATTATTTGGGGTGGGGTGCAGGTAGCTGGTCTTGCCTAGGGCGCATAATAGTCTAGCACCGGCCCTGCATAGGGGGAGTAGCGCACAAACGCATATTAGGTATGGATATTTCTGCAGTGTTCTTGAACTGCAACTGAACATATGTGATCATGATCTAGAATTTGGAAATGCCCATGCCCATAACTACCCATTGACATAAAGTGGCAATCACCCAACCATTTGTAAGCAAGTTGGAGAATCGACTCCAATAACTTATTCTGTTCTGAGATAAGTGGATAAAGTACTATCTGCCTGTGTTTCTCATCTACTTCTCCCTCCCTTTCCATATCAATATAAATAGTGTAGCTTGGCCTTGTATCTTACTTGCATGGCTGTCCACCTGTCAAGACCAAAGCCTTACTGATACATACAATTTAATAAACACTGGAATTGGTACTGATATTTTCTTCTAATGTAGCTCTATCAAAGGTTTAAAAAAAATTCCTACCAGTGCTTAAGACACTTTAACCACATGTTTTAGAATAGAAAAGAAGTGTCCATTAAGCCATCAAAACATAGAAAAATTAGTTTTAGAAATGACAGTTTGGGAAATATATTGGGTTTTTCACTATGAATAGAACCTGTTACTTGTGGATAGTTAGAAATGCAAGAATATTTAAATATCGCAGACCAATCATTTCTTTATTTTTCATTTCATCTAAAGAAAAGAGTGACTTTGTTCAGCACAAGAGATTACCCTCCACCCACCATTGGGACATGCTCCCTCTTGGCCAAACTCAGCAAATTCAGAGTCGCCAAAGACAATAGCAAGACATAGTGAATGAAGTCTGTGGGGACTGGTAAAATGCTGATTGTTACAGAAAAAAAGTAAGATGCTCTTGGAACAGATGGTCCCACAGACACCTGGGAAGCTGCGAGAGATCAGGGACTTACAAAACACAGTCATACAGGAAAGCACTTTAGCCACACTCCACTGTCATTAACCCATTTCACTGTTCCAGTAGCATTCGGCATTCACGCCTTAATTATACCTCTGTTCACTTTATACTACCTGTTATTACAAAGGGTTATGCCAGAAATACTGCTTTTAAGGTTTTTATAATAATAATTTCGCGTTGCAATGATTTATATGAAATAGCGCAATGTAGGCATGCACAGTCAATTCATATGAGGACATTCCGTTCAGGTTTGGAGTTGTATATATTTAAACACAAAGACGGCAAGGGAATTTGCTATAAATGTAAAAAGAGTTTGGTTTGTAGGATAAAAAGGTCCCCTCATTATTTGGTGTTTCAGTTCATATTTTCTATGATATTTAAAGAGGTAATTGTGCTTTCTTTGGGAAAAGAAAATACAGTAATGATTTTGTATGGTTACATAAAGTATAATGAATACATCACAAAAGATGTAACCATAGTGGCAGAATTGCTTTTGTAATGATCCATATGGGGCCAAGAGGATCCTGATGCAAGATTTCAAAGCCACTTCCCTCCTGATATGTTCTCCATAATCATGTATAAGATGCATGTATAGTGAAAGGGTCTGGTATGACCTGAAAAGTCTGGTATGGATTTTGAGGGGGACCACCACGCCATTTTTTTTCTTCATTTTGTTGTGGGGTTCCCCTTAATATCCATACCAGACCTGAAGGGCCTGATATGGAATTTGAAGAGATCCCCACACAATTTCATTTATTTATTTTTTGGTTCCCCTTAATAGTCATGCCAGACCTAAAGGGCCTGGTAATGGACTGTGGGGGAATCCCATGCAGTTTCTTTCAATGACTTTATGTGTATAGCTGAAAATACTTTTAAATTACTTTTTTTCCTTTAGAAATCTAATTTTGCTCTCGGACTGTTCTAAACACGGGAAACATGTGCCACTTTACAGGCATACTATAGACAACCCCAGGTACGAAATTTAAAGGAATATTACACTTTTATTGTTTCACTTTTTTTTTTTTTTTTTTTTTACTTTTTTTGCATTGATACATGTCCCCTGGGGCAGGACCCAGGTCCCCAAACACTTTTTATGATAATACCATGCATATAAGCCTTAAAAATTAGCACTTTTGATTTCTCCCATAGACTTTTAAAGGGTTTTCAGTGGCTTTTGAATTTTCCGCGAACACCCCAAATTGTTTGCTATTTGGCAAACAGGCGAATACCCGATGTTCAACTCAAACATCAGGCTCATGCCTACTGATAGACTGGGTAGAAACTGCTATTCCATTCATACATAATAATACACATCTATATCTGTAATAATAACATTCTCATATACAGCAATAACATCCTTATAGAAAGTAATAAACAATTGCACAACTGCTGATATGTTATTTAATCACACAGCAGCCTTTACTGATCATAGGGATGTAAATTATATCAATTTCGACCTGTTTATAGCCCTAAATATGCTCCCTCTTACCTGCAATGACACAAACACATGACCTTCAGACTGCTAGACCAGGTAGCAACTGTTATTCTGTTCCCACCAGAAACAAAGGTCTCTCTTTTTGGTTCCCCCTGTTATTTTAGTAGGGGTTCCATTAGAATGGGCTCTCTGTCATTCAGGCTCTGTCATACAGGCTTTCTGTGCTGCCATCTACTGGTGATTTTAATAGAAATGCCATGAGTTTTATTTTCTCCATGACAGAACTATAATCCTTTTTTATATGGGGTACATGATTTTGACATCCCTTACACATGTTTTGGATGGGGGAAATAACTAAATAGAACATCTTCTCAAAGTTGACAGTTCCTAGGTGGAGCTCAGACTTCTGTACGCAGCAGACCGAAGTAACAGTTAATAAAACTGATGTTCCCGTGTTTTCTTTTTACCAGGTAATAGCCGTAGCATCTGACCAGTGGTGGTCCAAGTGTTAAGCAGCTCATTGATTACTCAATATTCTTTCCATCGACCACTGCTTGATTACCCCGTCAGCACATTCAGTGTTGATGGGGAAAATCCTCTTGTGGCACTACTGTATTCTCTTCTAAGGACTAATGCTAGGTACACACAAGTGCTTTCTTTTTTTCGTTCTACCCAGTGAGCTGAATGTCAAAAAAACTGATAGGTTACTGTACTACAGTAAATAAGCAATGTTAATGTGCGTCGAACCCCCCCCCCCCCCTGGTGCTGCGCTATTGTGTTCTGACAGGGGGACTGCCCCCCTGCCAGAACACACTGATCTGGGCTCACAGCCATTGGCTGCAAACACTGATTGAATGCTGTACACACAAGCCAAATGTTTCTATTGAACCCTTCAATATTTTGTCTGTGTGTACCAGCCTTTATCCATAAGACACATCAGGATGTTTTTTAAAGTTAGGCCTTTCTGTCAGGGTTGTTGTGCCTCTAGGCTGTCTCTAGGTGGGGTGGGCAGACATGAGGAGAGAACACATGGTTTTTTTTTGGGGGGGGGGGGGGGGGTTTGCTGCACATCTATTTTGTGCTGCCTTGAGACACAAAGGAGGTTATTTACAAAAGGCAAATCCTCTTTGCACTGCAAGTGCAAACTACAATTGCAAAGTTTCCCCTTTGGATCCCCAAAGGATCCCTGAGACAACGTCTTTTGATGGCGAAATGCATGTAGGGAGGTAGACGTATTGATGTCGTGCTTTCTCAGTGACAGGTGTTTGCTTGTTGGCCGGCCGTTTCTTACTATGTCTGTTTTTATCTTCACACATGTAAGTGCATTACCTTTTATACATTAAGATTAATTGTGGTTCAGTCTACACTTTGGAGTTTTCCTTTTTTATTTTTCGGGCATTATCCCTCTTAATTCCTGGCCGTTATTTGATCCTTGAGCCATTTTGAAGTGTGGTCCAGGCCTCTCCTTTACCAGTGGTGTGACTCAACACCCTATTGAAAAGGCCCTGGGTGGGTTTTAGTCGCAGGCTTTTCCTAGCTTGCCTTTGGTAAGCGCATTATATATATGTGGTGGCGGTGCACTGTTGACATAAGGTGGTCTTTGTCAGCACTTGTACACATGTTGGTCTGGATTGTGCGCTCAACGTTATCACAGTTATATTCAACTTCACCTCGGACACTTTTTTGTTTTGGATTTTAAATTTGCATATTTTCATTAATTAACTTGTATTTAATTACTTTTAATATTTTATTCTTATTGGTAGCGCTGCTGTTTTAGTTTATGGTATTTGAGTGGTATTTTCTTTATTGCCTACAATTGCAAAGTGCACTTGGAAGTGCAGTCGCTGTAAATCTGAGGGGTAGATCTGAAATGAGGGGAAGCTCTGCTATCCAATCATTTGCAAGTTAAAATGCTGTTTTTTATTTTCCTTGTATGCCCCCCTCGGATCTACAGCCACTGCACTTCCAAGTGCACTTTCAGTGCAATTTCAAGTGCACATTGCACTTGTAGTTTACATTTGTAGTGCAAAGTGTATTTGCCTTTTCGTAAATAACCCCCAAAGTGTCAAGGAACTCCTCTATAGGAAAAGCCCATCAATGACTGACTACTTAACTAAAATGAAAGGCCAGTCCCATGCTGCCCCATCTCTGACTTAGCCCTCTAAATCTCTCAACAGGGTCCGGCAGAAGGCATATCACAGGAAGTCCTTAAACATTCCCTAATGGAGAAATGCCGGCACCATGGCAAAACTGAACAACAAATGCTGATCATGCCTTAGGAAATGCATCCCTACAAGAGGTAAGGGTCGACTACCAGGCAAGGTTACTCTCATTATATGTACAACCAAACATATAAATGTACTATGTTTAGGAGGGTGGACAGCTCCAGCAGGTATAGATAGTTGTTTATGCACACATCCAGTCTGGTACTTTCCTGGAATGGATCACTTTGATGCAGCTGGCCAACTTGAACACGTATTGCAATATATACGCAAAGAATCCCTCTTTTTTAAGCAATAGTTTGCTATAAATATGTAAGGTGGTTACACCTCTCATGTGTTGTATAAATGGAAGCCATTGAACACCTGAACACAGACATATCTCAATTTTTACTGTGCTGTGCAGGTCAGTCATTAAAAGGGCAGGGATGCTTGAAGTTCCTAGATTACTTCATGGAGCAATAGATTATGCTCTCTGTGCTGTAGCAACTGGGCATGTGTTTATACAGTATGTATAGTGTGTGTGTGTGTGTGTCAGTACTTGTGTCAGGAATTAGGTCACCTAATGGTGGCATTGTTGTTCCCAAAGCTAAAGGGTGCAGTTTTGGTGGCCACCAGTGGGTATCTTCCAGCAACCATTCATCTGACACTGGCTGCTTGGAAAGTAAATAATCCCTCCCTTATAGATATCATTGCCTCAGAACCGGTTCACACAGGGGCGACTTGGAATTCAACTTCAAGTCGCCCGACATGAGAAAATCAATGTTAGTGAATGAGAGCTGTCTTAATGTACACTACTGAAGTCGCTCAGACTTCAGAAAAGGTTCCTGTACTACTTCAATCCTACTTCTAGGCGACTTTTACCTATTGATTTCAATGGAAGTCGCCTCCAAGTCGGATCCCCGTTCACAGTGAGGCAACTTTACAGGAAGCAGAAAGGAACTTACCCAAGTACTCCCTACTAAACAAGAACAATGTCACCAGAGCTGATAAGCTCTGATTGGCCACTGGCAAAGTCACCCTGTCCTGGAGGCGACTTCAAGTAGCTCCAAGTCGCGCTGTGGTTCACGCTCAAGTCGTGTCCAAGTCGCCTCCCAAAGTAGTGCTGTAAGTCGTGTCGCCCCTGTGTGAACCGGCTCTAAATGTTCTGCCTGTGAGTCATATCCTGTGCCTTGTATCCTGTGACCGGCTTCTAGGACCATGCACCCTGTATTCTTCCCTTGATCCCACTCCCAGTTCAGAACCTGCCCTGTTCAGGTGAGCTCCCTCTATTTTTTAACATAGCGTGTGTGTGTTAGGTTGTTCTAGGTTTGCTGCACTTTTACATTTATTTCTTACTTTTACCTTGTTCATGGTTTGCTGGTGTTGGAAGGGTGTTATTTATATTAATAAACTTTATTTAATCATACTTGGTTCCTGATTTCTTGAAGTGTAGCCCACTGATCTGGTCATTCACGCTGTATATCTGCATTTAGCATCCCTTATAGTCTATATATACAGTATATACTGAGAGTGACAAGCTGTGCCTTGTCAAAAAGGTTTGCCATTTTCTTAAGGATTGGTAACTGCTGTTTTCAGTTTTGGTTCTCGATCCCCAAGGACTTGGGAAGGATGAAGCCTCTAACCCTGGGTCCACATTTTGCTGGAAAATAGCATGTTGATTGTGCAGGTGTGTTGTATTAGTATAGTGGTTGTCTATGGTTCAGAGCTCCTTCACCTTGAGACAAGCTGCTGCAAAAGCAGCATGTGTGAACAAACACTGGAGAGTGTTTTCTGGCCTCAGGGAGAGGTGACCAGGTTGTCACCTAAGAGAGGTATAAAGAGACAGTTGCAGTTCCTGACTAGTGCCCCCCCATTTCACCTAATACTGCTTTACAATGTATTTTTAAGTGGGCAACAAGTGGATTATGGGGCATGCATTTCCCATTGTGCACCATAAAAGTGTGTTTCCATTGCCATTTTTTTTGTGGTTTTTCTTGTAGCAAATCAATTTTTAGCTACCATAGGAATTTAAAGGCATAATTGTGTCTGTATTTCTCAGTGGTTGGGATTCCTCCATTTAAATGTGGAAATGACTTCCTCTGACTCTTGCTAACTCATTGCCATTTACGTTATCATTGTCATCGAGTTAAAAAGTCCACTGTGCATTATATGGTATAATTGGTGTTGTGTATATATTTTTTTATCTGCTGAAAGAAATTAACCGTTTAAAATGTATAGAAATCAAGCTTTCCTGAAGTGCACTGCAAGGGTGCATTTTGCCTAGTTTCTGGCGTTCAGCTTTAGCAGAGTCGAGTTGAGTTCCTGAAAGAAGAATTCCAGACTACTAAACTGGAAATTCACTTCAATATCATATAACTTATACATATTTTAGATAACTGAAAGATCCATGCCTAAAGAACACTAACAACACCTCAAAGGCTTTGTACACACGGTCGGACATTCCGACAACCAAATCCGTCGGATTTTGTCCGAAACTGTTGCATACACACAGTCGGACAAAGTTGTCAGAAAATCCGATCGTACTTAACGTGATGACGTTATTTCGTTAGGACGGGACTACGTTCAGGCTAGTAGCCAATAGCTTTGGTTTAGGAATTTGATCTAAGCATGCGTGGCACTTTGTCCGATCGGAATTCTGTACACATGATCGGACAAAGTCCGATCGGATCATGTTGTCGGAAAATGTTATAGACAAGTTGGAAATCTTGGTCCGTCAGATACTCCGATGGAAACAGTCCAATGCAGCCCACACACAATCGGATTATCCAACAACACGGTCCGATCGGACACCTTCTGTCGGAATGTCTGACCGTGTGTACAAGGGCAAAGAATTTGACAAGAGAGGGTGTTATAATACTCTATTTAACAATATTTTAGGGATGCATCATGCATGCTAGGGGGAGTACAACTGGGGGAATCCGTAGTGGAGAAGGATCGGGTTTTAGTAGATTATAAGCTCAATAATAGCATGCAATGCCAAGCTGCGGTTTCCAAAGTGAGCAAAGTCCTTTCTTGTATTAAGAGAGGTATGGACTCCAGAGAGAGAGAGATCATTTTGCCGCGGTTCAAATCATTAGTAAGACCTCATCTGGAATATGCAGTTCAGTTTTGGGCACCAGTTCTCAAAAAGGATATCAGGGAACTGGAGAAAGTGCAGAGAAGGTCAACCAACCTGATAAGAGGCATGGAGGAGCTCAGCTATGAGGAAGGATTAGAGGAACTGAATTTATTCACTCTTGAGAAGAGGAGAATAAGGAGGGATATGATCAACGTGTTCAAATATATGAGGGGTCCATATAGTGAACTTGGTGTTGAGTTATTCTCTTTACGGTCAACACAGAGGTCATGGGAGCACTCTTTACATCTAGAGGAAAAGAGATTTCATCTCCAAATACAGAAAGGTTTTTTCACAGTAAGAGCTGTGAAAATGTGGAATAGACTCCCTGCAGAGGTGGTTCTTGCCAGCTCAGTAGATTGCTTTAAGAAAGGCCTGGATACTTTCCTAAATGTACATACTATAACTGGGTACCTAACATTTATAGGTAAAGTTGATCCAGGGAAAATCTGATTGTCTCTTGGGGGGGGGGATCAGGAAGGAATTTTTTCCCCTGTTGTAGCAAATTGGAGCATGCTCTGCTGGGGTTTTTTGCCTTCCTCTGGATATAAAATTTAGTATATTGGATTGTACGATATTTTTTATTTTATTTATTGTTTTTAAGGTTGAACTGAATGGATTTGTCTCTTTTTTCAACCTGACTATGTAACTATCAGCAGATCACCCTTACCACTGCTGAAAATAAGTGGTTCTTTATGCAGCAAAGGTACTTTGAGGAAGGGGAAAACACAGGGCACCTATTGGCAGCATAGGTGTGCACAGCCTATTGCATTGGGGTGTGCACTCAAAAACACGTACATGTGTCTACATATATATGGCCCCGGCACATTGATCTCCCTGCCTTCACAGTGAAAGAAGTGAGTAGTAGTGATGGCCGAACGGTTCGCCCGGCGGTCGTTTCGCGGCGAATTTCCGACTTTCGCCGTCCGCGGGTTCGAACGCCTTTTTCCGTCGTTCGCCCCGGCGGACTTACGTGTTTAATGTATACAAGAACTTTAACCTTTCGTGACACGTTTATCATGTGTTACAGGACAACCAATTGAGACATGACAGCTCATGGACACTTGGACATTCCCCCTAACCTATAAATACACCCGATCCGGTGGCCATTTTACATTCTTTCTTCTGTCACTGTAGGGAAAGGATCCTGTGTGGAGTAGGGACAGAGAAAACGCTAGCTATTTGGTACACAAAAGTTCTTTTCAGGACTGGTATAGGTGTTAGGTCAGCAGCCTGAGTTTCTTTTGTCAGTTTAGATAAAGGGACAGAGCGCTGTATGCTGCTATTTTAGGGACAGCTCAGCCAGATTAGTCTTTCTTCATCATCATCATCATCATCATCATTAGCTGTTACTATCAGGTCCACAAAAGAGCTGTTCCAGCTAATCGTTCCAGCCTACTCTTTTTTGCCAATTTGTATAGGGACAGGCAGGAAGCAGTGTGTCAGGCAGTGAGGATAATTTTAAAGACTTGCTGTTACTATTAGTTCCACAAAGGTTCTTTTCAGGACTGGTATCAGTGGTACGGTAATAGGCTTGTACACGTATAATATTCTTTCTTCCAAATATAGAAAGAATATTATACTTGACTGCTGCCCTTCTGCTGCAGTCTGCTAATCATTCACAACTCACTTGTTCCACAAAGCTCTTTATCAGGACTGGTAACTTGGTCTGTCTAGGGTGCTACGGTACATAGGCTTGGGTGCGGTACAGTCTGCTGTTCTGTAAGGACCGCTATCGGTCCACAATACATAGGGTTGCCGTGCACTACTGCTGACCGCTGCCCTATACTGCAGCAGTCCTTCATTGGTATAGGGACTGACGTACAGTCTGCTAATCACTAACACACAACCTGCTTGGTCCACAAAAGTTCTTATAAGGACTGGTAACTTGGTATAGGGTGCTACGGTACATAGGCCTGAGTGCGTTACAGTCTGCTGTTCTGTAAGGACCGCTATCGGTCCACAATACATAGGGTTGCCGTGCACTACTGCTGACCGCTGCCCTATACTGCAGCAGTCCTTCAGCGGTATAGGGACTGACGCACAGTCTGCTAAACACTAACACACAACCTGCTTGGTCCACAAAAGTTTTTATAAGGACTGGTAACTTGGTATAGGGTGCTACGGTACATAGGCCTGAGTGCAGTACAGTCTGCTGTTCTGTAAGGACCGCTATCGGTCCACAATACATAGGGTTGCCGTGCACTACTGCTGACCGCTGCCCTATACTGCAGCAGTCCTTCATTGGTATAGGGACTGACGTACAGTCTGCTAATCACTAACACACAACCTGCTTGGTCCACAAAAGTTCTTATAAGGACTGGTAACTTGGTATAGGGTGCTACGGTACATAGGCCTGAGTGCGTTACAGTCTGCTGTTCTGTAAGGACCGCTATCGGTCCACAATACATAGGGTTGCCGTGCACTACTGCTGACCGCTGCCCTATACTGCAGCAGTCCTTCATTGGTATAGGGACTGACGTACAGTCTGCTAATCACTAACACACAACCTGCTTGTTCCACAAAAGTTCTTATAAGGACTGGTAACTTGGTATAGGGTGCTACGGTACATAGGCCTGAGTGCGTTACAGTCTGCTGTTCTGTAAGGACCGCTATCGGTCCACAATACATAGGGTTGCCGTGCACTACTGCTGACCGCTGCCCTATACTGCAGCAGTCCTTCATTGGTATAGGGACTGACGTACAGTCTGCTAATCACTAACACACAACCTGCTTGGTCCACAAAAGTTCTTATAAGGACTGGTAACTTGGTATAGGGTGCTACGGTACATAGGCCTGAGTGCGTTACAGTCTGCTGTTCTGTAAGGACCGCTATCGGTCCACAATACATAGGGTTGCCGTGCACTACTGCTGACCGCTGCCCTATACTGCAGCAGTCCTTCAGCGGTATAGGGACTGACGCACAGTCTGCTAAACACTAACACACAACCTGCTTGGTCCACAAAAGTTTTTATAAGGACTGGTAACTTGGTATAGGGTGCTACGGTACATAGGCCTGAGTGCGTTACAGTCTGCTGTTCTGTAAGGACCGCTATCGGTCCACAATACATAGGGTTGCCGTGCACTACTGCTGACCGCTGCCCTATACTGCAGCAGTCCTTCATTGGTATAGGGACTGACGTACAGTCTGCTAATCACTAACACACAACCTGCTTGGTCCACAAAAGTTCTTATAAGGACTGGTAACTTGGTATAGGGTGCTACGGTACATAGGCCTGAGTGCGTTACAGTCTGCTGTTCTGTAAGGACCGCTATCGGTCCACAATACATAGGGTTGCCGTGCACTACTGCTGACCGCTGCCCTATACTGCAGCAGTCCTTCAGCGGTATAGGGACTGACGCACAGTCTGCTAAACACTAACACACAACCTGCTTGGTCCACAAAAGTTTTTATAAGGACTGGTAACTTGGTATAGGGTGCTACGGTACATAGGCCTGAGTGCAGTACAGTCTGCTGTTCTGTAAGGACCGCTATCGGTCCACAATACATAGGGTTGCCGTGCACTACTGCTGACCGCTGCCCTATACTGCAGCAGTCCTTCATTGGTATAGGGACTGACGTACAGTCTGCTAATCACTAACACACAACCTGCTTGTTCCACAAAAGTTCTTATAAGGACTGGTAACTTGGTATAGGGTGCTACGGTACATAGGCTTGAGTGCGGTACAGTCTGCTGTTCTGTAAGGACCGCTATCGGTCCACAATAGATAGGGTTGACGTGCACCACTGCTGACCGCTGCCCTATACTGCAGCAGTCCTTCAGCGGTATAGGGACTGACGCACAGTCTGCTAAACACTAACACACAACCTGCTTGGTCCACAAAAGTTTTTATAAGGACTGGTAACTTGGTATAGGGTGCTACGGTACATAGGCCTGAGTGCGTTACAGTCTGCTGTTCTGTAAGGACCGCTATCGGTCCACAATACATAGGGTTGCCGTGCACTACTGCTGACCGCTGCCCTATACTGCAGCAGTCCTTCATTGGTATAGGGACTGACGTACAGTCTGCTAATCACTAACACACAACCTGCTTGGTCCACAAAAGTTCTTATAAGGACTGGTAACTTGGTATAGGGTGCTACGGTACATAGGCCTGAGTGCGTTACAGTCTGCTGTTCTGTAAGGACCGCTATCGGTCCACAATACATAGGGTTGCCGTGCACTACTGCTGACCGCTGCCCTATACTGCAGCAGTCCTTCAGCGGTATAGGGACTGACGCACAGTCTGCTAAACACTAACACACAACCTGCTTGGTCCACAAAAGTTCTTATAAGGACTGGTAACTTGGTATAGGGTGCTACGGTACATAGGCTTGAGTGCGGTACAGTCTGCTGTTCTGTAAGGACCGCTATCGGTCCACAATAGATAGGGTTGACGTGCACCACTGCTGACCGCTGCCCTATACTGCAGCAGTCCTTCAGCGGTATAGGGACTGACGTACAGTCTGCTAAACACTAATACACAACCTGCTTGGTCCACAAAAGTTCTTATAAGGACTGGTAACTTGGTATAGGGTGCTACGGTACATAGGCTTGAGTGCGGTACAGTCTGCTGTTCTGTAAGGACCGCTATAGGTCCACAATAGATAGGGTTGACGTGCACCACTGCTGACCGCTCACCTATACTGCAGCAGTCCTTCAGCGGTATAGGGACTAAGAGTTTTGTCACAGGGTCATTTAAAAAATGACATGCAGAGGAAGAGGCAGGCCCTTCCGCAGGGGTGGTAGGGGTAGGGCAGGAGCAACAGGCTTGAGCCAAAGTGGGAAGTTGCAGAAGGTGCGTTCAATTACTTTAAAGGATGCACCAGACTTGGTTGAGTGGCTCGCTCAGCCTTACTCTTCTGCACCCTCCTCATCCTCTCGATCTGCACCCTCTTCTTCACTCTCTGCTATGTGCACCCCCAAAGACACTACCACCAACAACACGACCACCACCACCACCACCACATACCTTCCGCTTGAGTCACTGGAATTATTTTCCGATCCATATCAAGAGGACATTTCTGATGCGCAGCCACTCTTGGTATTGGATCAGGAAGAGGAGGTAGCAACAAGCGCTACTCAGCAGTCTGACGCCAGTACCCAGATCAGCCCAAGGAGGAGGTTGGTCCCCGGTGTTGCTGCCTACTCTACTTATAGCGGTGGGGAAGGTGACGTTGATGATGACGTGTCTAGTGATGTCACGTGGGTGCCCACAAGAGAGGAAGAGGAGGGGAGTTCAGAGGGAGATATGGACCAGCAGATAGGGAGGAGAAGCAGCAATGACTTACATTGCACAGCAGGGACAAAGCAGACTGCAAATGTATCAGGAGCGAGTCATCGACCATGTACGGTCACATCTGGCGCTCCCAGGACACCGGCACATGGCTCCGCAGTGTGGGCTTTTTTTAACGTGTCCGCTGCTGACAATAGCGTTGCCATCTGCAATCTTTGCAGTCAACGCGTTAGTCGCGGTAAGCCCAATACTCACCTAGGGACGACCGCCTTAAGAAGGCACATGAGCAGCCATCACCGAGCCCAGTGGGAGCAACGGAACACACAAAGCCACACTGCAGGCTCTCACCGTCCAGCCTCGTCTTCTACTTCTCCTTCTCCTCTCTCCTCACAATTGTCCTCCACTCCACCTTCCATCACGCCAAGCTCACATTTTTCTGCAAAAAGGCAGGCTTCCGTGGGCCTAATGTTTGAGCGTAAAAAAATGATGACGCCGGATAACCCTCTTGCCCAACGGTTGGCGGCTGGCTTGTCAGAACTCATAGCCCGCCAACTACTGCCATATAAACTGGTGGACTCGGAGGCCTTTCGCAAATTTGTGGCCATTGGAACACCACAATGGAAGGTCCCAGGAAGGAAGTATTTCTCAGAGAAGGGCATCCCAGAGCTATATGGCCATGTTCAGCGGCAAGTGAATGTATCTCTGGCACACAGTGTCGGTGCCAAGATACATCTGACCACAGACACGTGGTCTAGCAAACACGGGCAGGGAAGGTATATCAGTTTTACTGCCCACTGGGTGAACCTTCTGACGGCCGTCAAGCATGTAACCCGTGGCACCCGTGTAGATTTGGTTTTACCGCCACGGATTGCATGCAGGCCTGACTCTTCTTCTCCTCCTCCTACTCCATCCTCCTCCCTCTCCTCCTCAGCTGCCTCCTCCTTTTCCGCTGCTAGCGTCTCTTCCACTGCACCGCCCAAGCTCCCCAGAACCTATTCCACATGCCAGGTGAGACGTTGCCATGCCGTGCTGCGTCTGTTGTGCCTGGAAGCAAAGAGCCACACTGGCCCGGCACTCCTTTCAGCTTTGCGTTCACAGGCAGATGAGTGGCTAACACCGCTCAATTTGACAGTTGGTAAAGTGGTGTGTGACAACGGTGCCAATCTGCTTAGCGCATTGAAACAGGGCAAAATCACGCACGTGCCGTGCATGGCACACGTCTTAAACTTGGTCGTGCAGCGATTCCTTGTCAAATACCCTGGGGTCCAGGACATCTTGCGGCAGGCAAGGAAAATCTCGGCCCATTTCAGAAGATCTTACACGGCCATGGCTCGCCTTGCTGACATTCAGCGGCGACACCATCTGCCGGTCAGACGTCTTATTTGCGATTGCCCGACGCGATGGAACTCAACCTTCTATATGCTTGATAGGCTGCTCCAGCAGAAACGTGCAGTTAACGTCTACCTGTATGAACTCTGCGAAAGAAACGGTTCTGGGGAGCTGGGTTTTTTTTCACCGCGCCAGTGGCTGCTCATGCGCGACACATGCAGACTTCTGCGGCCATTTGAGGAGATCACCAAACTGGTCAGTCGCAGCCATGGCGCCATCAGTGACATGGTACCTTATGCCTTCTTTCTGGAGCGTGCATTGCGTCGTGTCATTGATCAGGCTGTGGAGGAGCAGGAGCGGGAAGATGAGGAAGTCGCAATGCTGGATGAATTCCCAGGGGGGGCTACTCTATCTGAGACAAGTCAACAACAGGAGTCTGATGAGGAGTCAGAGGAGGATGGTGCCGGGGCGGATGAGCAGGAGCAAGAAGAGCATGCTTTAAACCTTTCTGGGATCCCTGTTGTGCGAGGATGGGGAGAGGAGAATGAAGAGGACGACATTATCCTGGATGATGAGCAGGAGCCAGGCCACCACACCGCTTCCACTTTAGTGCAAATGGGGGCCTTCATGCTCCAGTGTTTTAATAGGGACCCCCGTATAAAAAGCATGAGGGTCAAGGACCAGTACTGGGTGGCAACGTACTTAGACCCCCGGTACAAACACAAAATGGCGGAAATGT
Source organism: Lithobates pipiens (assembly GCF_037356315.1). Taxonomy (NCBI): domain Eukaryota; kingdom Metazoa; phylum Chordata; class Amphibia; order Anura; family Ranidae; genus Lithobates; species Lithobates pipiens. Next base: position 185,656,540 of record NW_027507685.1, on the reverse strand, counting down.
TACCGCCGTCGCAGAGGGCTGTCAGAATGCAGCACTTCCAGGCCTTGCTTCGAGAAATGCTGCATTCTGCTTTTGCGTGCGCTGGCAGAGGAGCAATTCCCACTCCCAGAGAAGGATTTGCGGGTACCAATCCAACAGCGCCTGCAAGAAGAGGCCGGTTTGAAGATGTGTTGGTGACTTCGGATATGAGGTCATTCTTTCAGCCGACCCATCGACAGGTGTCATCCGGATCCAGCATCAGGGAACGCCTAGACCGTCAGGTGTCCGACTACATTGGGTTAACGGCCGATGTGGACGCTCTGAGGAGTGATGAACCCCTAGACTACTGGGTGGGCAGGCTTGACCTCTGGCCAGAGCTTGCCCAATTTGCAATCGAACTGTTGGCTTGCCCCTCATCCAGTGTCCTGTCCGAAAGGACGTTCAGCGCAGCAGGGGGGATTGTGACCGATAAGCGTACTCGCCTAGCTCACCACAGTGTTAACTACCTCACATTTCTAAAAATGAATGAGGCATGGATCTCGGAGGAATTCAACACATGTGATCAGTAGACCATGTATATGTCTATAAACAATTTTTGGAATCAAGCACACAGACCTTCTTAATTCATTTGGCTCACTTCCCTGACCCAAAAAAGCACACCGTACTATATGCCCCTACCCTCCTCTTTGAAGAGGTTGAGCGGTGTCATATTTCTACTGGGGCTGCTTATTATGAGGGGTTCCCACCATCCCTGTGCTGTGCTGACTTCCTCCTGGGTGTTCTTATTATGAGGGGCTCCCACCATCCCTGTGCTGTGCTGACTTCCTCCTGGGGGTTCTTATTATGAGGGGATCACACCATCCCTGTGCTGTGCTGACTTCCTCCTGGGGCTGCTTACGGTGCTGCTGTCAGCGCTGTATGTCACGGAGCTGCTGTCAGCGCTGTATGTCACGGAGCTGCTGTCAGCGCTGTATGTCACGGAGCTGCTGTCAGCGCTGTATGTCACGGAGCTGCTGTCAGCGCTGTATGTCACGGAGCTGCTGTCAGCGCTGTATGTCACGGAGCTGCTGTCAGCGCTGTATGTCACGGAGCTGCTGTCAGCGCTGTATGTCACGGAGCTGCTGTCAGCGCTGTATGTCACGGAGCTGCTGTCAGCGCTGTATGTCACGGAGCTGCTGTCAGCGCTGTATGTCACGGTGCTGCTGTCAGCGCTGTATGTCACGGAGCTGCTGTCAGCGCTGTATGTCACGGAGCTGCTGTCAGTGCTGTATGTCACGGAGCTGCTGTCAGCGCTGTATGTCACGGAGCTGCTGTCAGCGCTGTATGTCACGGAGCTGCTGTCAGCGCTGTATGTCACGGTGCTGCTGTCAGCGCTGTATGTCACGGAGCTGCTGTCAGCGCTGTATGTCACGGAGCTGCTGTCAGCGCTGTATGTCACGGAGCTGCTGTCAGCGCTGTATGTCACGGAGCTGCTGTCAGCGCTGTATGTCACGGAGCTGCTGTCAGCGCTGTATGTCACGGTGCTGATGTCAGTGCTCTGTATTACGGTGCTGCTGTCAGTGCTCTGTATCTCCTGCACCCTCTTGTTTGCCTACCCTGGTCCCTGACCTTCCCTCTCCTCCATTGCCTTCATTAGCTCCATAGTCCTGAATTGTCAGAACAATTTCCCAAATAAAAAAAAAATGCTTGTAGTTATCGATCCCAAATTCACCTCATACATGTATTATGCTATTGTCCAGGTGGTGGGACTACGTGCTACCCCCTAATAATTACCCCGTGGCCGCAAATTCGACCTAAAGGTTTGCGAAATTCGCCTCCCATTGAAGTCAATGGAGCCCGCGGCGAACGGTCGTTTTCGCGAACGTTTGTGTCCGTTCGCGTTTCGCGTTCGCGAAACGTCCCGTCGGAAGTTCGTCCATCACTAGTGAGTAGGCACTTCTCTTATGGTAGAGTCGTAAGAGGGAGTTCTTACCTATCTTCCTGCTGGCATACAGAGTGATAATGCTAATGCGCATGGGGTGAATAGGGTGTGCCCAGGCACATCCTGTGCACACGCCTATGATTGGCAGTGATTTTTTGTTTACAGCACGGAGTACCGCTTTGGCAGTGATTTCTTGTTCACAGCAAGGAGTACCACTTTGTAGATGCCATTCAGAGCCCAACAGGGAATACATTACAGGATGTAGATCACATTTTAGGTGTCTTCAGTAACTACTTTATAGAGACTTACGGTATGCTTCTAAGGTTAACCCCACAGAGAAAGCATTGGGGCTAGTTTTGGACCAGTGTAATCTTCCGCCATCGTCCGAAGGGGATTGTAAAATGTTGAATGCGTCCATAAAGATTGAGGAACTTACAGAAGCAGTGGCTGCTATGGCCAATAGTGAATCTCCAGGTACTGACAGGCTACCTGCAGAGGTATATAAAAGTTACAGTGAACCTCTTTTACCTGTACTTTTGGCTACTTTAAATTATGCTGTCGGGAGAGGCACTTTGCCTTCCTCTATGAGTGAGGTCATTATTGTAGTATTGCCAAAACCTGGCAAAGATCCATTACTATTTGACTCTTACAGGCCAATTTCGTTAATAAATACGGTTATTAAGCTATTGGCAAGGGTGCTTGCTACTCATTTGGCAAGGGTGGTGAATGGATTGATACATCTTGATCAGTTGGGTTTTATACCTGCATGGTCTATGGCATTAAATATCTATCTGACTATTATTTCTGAACATACAGGTACTGGTCAATAACCCGGGCAATAGGGCAGTGTTCTCCCTTGATGCTGCCAAAGCCTTTGACAACGTCGAGTGAAGATACCTGTGGGCTGTGCTACGTAAGTTTTGAGTGAGGAAGTCTTTTATTTCCTGGATCCAATTACTGTATGTGGCTCCCAGTGTGAGATTTCGGATTAATGGGGTGCTCTCTGGAGCCTTTCCTCTGTACCAAGTGACTAGGCAGGGGCCTGCCCACTGTCTTCTCTGCTCTTCGCCATGGGGCTAGAACCAATGGTGAGAGCATCTACTGATATTGTTGGGTTTCATAGGGGAGAGAGGGTAGATAAACCTTCCCTATACGCAGATGATACATTGATATACCTAAACGATACAGCTAGCTCCCTGGAGGCTGTTATGCGGCTTATTGAAAGATTCGGGCAACAATCTGGCTTTGCTATTAATTGCCACAAATCATCTTTATTGCCATTAGATCCACTAATGCTCTCCCAGTGTTAGCCTCCCAGATGAAAGCGGATCGCTCCTTTAAATATTTGGGTATCATAGTGACAGGAGATACTGGGGACTTTATGTCACTGAACCTTAAACCCATTTTACAAAAATGGAAACAGAAGTGCTCCAACTGGTGCAAATTACCCTTGTCTGTTACTATTAATGCCAATATCATTAAAATGGTGTGGACCCCTCAACTGTTGTATGTTCTACACAATGCCCCTGTATGAATTCCTAAATATTGGTTTTACCAGATAGACTCCCAATACCGAGCATTAATTTGGAAACATGGAGTACCACGGGTTAAGGTAACCACTTTACAATATCCTAAAAATCAGGGGGGGAATGGTGGTCCCACATTCCCTCATCTATTTTGTGGCGGCCCAGTTGCAGCATTTCACTGGGTGGGATCTTCCAATGGTAGTTAATCCCTCTAGGACGTAATTTGTTAATTTTTGGAATTTTCTACGATGTCTCAATCAGAAATGGGCATGCCAGGAGACACCTTTAATTTAACCATATTCATACCTTTAAATTTCCCCACAGTGCAGCTACTACTAAAACTTTGGGTAGAGTGGAAAACGTAGGCTGGGCACTGTGGATTTTCTTGATTGTACCCCTATATGGCACAAGAGATCCTACACTGAACTTGGAAAACGTTTGAATTACTCTGTGTGGATAGTGGCTGGAGTTAAATATTTGTCACTGCTCTTTAGTGGGCAAGCAATGAAATACTTTGGTCGACTGTGTATAGAGTTCCCTTCACTGCACAACCAATGATATATGTATCTGCAATTACGTCATGCTCTCAGAATGCAGGCTAGAAGCTCTATATTACACTTAGCGGACTTAGGTTTTCTTAATATTTTCTCCACTTCGGATAAAAAAGGAATCATTTCTTATATCCATGCTTTTTTGCTGACTTATATCCAGACCCCAGATTTTCTGCCTTGTGGAGAAAAATGGGAGATGGATGTTTTCCCTATAGAGGGGGATACCCGGGAGAAAATATTGACGGCTGGCCCACTAGTGTCTGTATCGGCTGCTCATGAGATGTCACACCTATTTATTCTCCACCGTGCATATCACACACCAGTACAGCTCCACAAATGGGGTATATGTCCGAAATGTCAAACGCACCAGGGAAGCTTAAGTCACATGCTATGGAAATGCCCTAAACTAGTAAGGTATTGGCAGAAAGTTATGAAGACAATCGTGTATATCACACACAACTTGAGTCAAACCCAGTCAGTTGTATTCTAGCTGGTTTAGTAGAAGATTTATATCCTCCTCCCACTTATTTTGCATTTATCAGGCAGCTTTATTTATCCAGAAAGCTTATAGCAAGATTCTGGTTATCTCCTCAATCCCCTACAGCAGTGGATTCAACAGGTTAATAACATTTTAATCCAGGAGAAAAATATGTATCAGCACAAGAACACACCTCAAAAATTCCAAACAAAATTGCAAGAATGGCTAGAGACTCCTGGCCCGAATGGCTAGAGCCCCTTAACAGCTTATTCTTACCAGATTGTTTCTTATTTGAAAAAAAAAATTTGAAAGCGTTTTCAGTGGACCAGAGAAACATGTTTTTCTTAATGGAATATCATTTGGTGGTGGGCACATTCAGTAAACTACATACATGTGTATAAGAGGTATACATACATTGAACAAGTTTTGGTTTTTATTTCTTCATTTTTAGTTTTAGATTGCCTTTTTGTTTTATCTGAACAGAAAACATAAGTAAATGAATGGCATGAACTCTATATAGACAGGATAATACTTTATGTAGAGTAAATTGATTTCCTGCTTGCCTTATTGTTACTTATGGAGTCTGTACTTGGAATGTTTGTACTTTGTCCTTTTCTACCAATAGCCAATAATAAATAACACGTAATCTCCTCTGATTCCACAACATGGCTGGTTGACGAACGGCAATTCTGAAATGAATTGAAAAGTGCGAAATTAAAAGTGTGAATCAACACTCACCAAACTTCTACTAACACGAAATTAGCAGAAGGAGCCCAAAGGGTGGTACTAAAGAGCTGACAAAATTCCACCGTTTTCTTGACCAACAATCCAATCGCGTGTATGAGGCTGTAGTCTACCAGTACACAAGCAGGTCCACCTGTCTGGTGATGTGAGCTCGCCCGAGGTGCAGAGTCTAAGCACTGACCAGTTTTCACCAAAGCTCCTGATGGTGGAGATGGGATTTGCAGCCTACTAGTGCCAGGTTGCGGATCACTCCACCAGGAGGTGAGAGAGCCGGAGTCTTGTAATATATGTAGCAGGTTGGGATCAAGCAGAAGCATAATCGAAGAACAAGCCAAAGTTCAGTATTGAGTGGTTGCAGATTGGGGTCGAACAGAAGTATAGTTGATGAACAACTGGAAAGGTGAGGTGGAGTTATATAGGATGCTCCTATATGAATGGAACCTCTGTATATCCTGGTTCTCTGGGCTACCATCCAAAGGGACTAAGAACAACTGGAGGATGCACAGATGGCAAACTCAATAGAAATGGAAAGAGAGGAATTTCGGCCAGCAAAAGACAGATGAGAGCTTTTCATCAGAAAATGCGACCATGTGTAGGCCCCATCGGAATTTAGCTGGTCGAATTCCCGCCAGCAAAAATTTGAGAGCATGTTCTCAATTTTTCTGATAGAAAAAGTTTCTATCGGAAATTCCGATCATCTGTAGAAATTCCAACGCGCAAAATTCCTACGCATGCTCGGAAACAATTCCTACGCATGCTCAGAAGCATTGAACTTGATTTTTTCTTGGCTCGTTGTAGTGTTGTACGTCACTGCGTTCTTGACGGTCGGAATTTGGTTGGACCGTGTGTAGGCTAGACAGCTTGAACGGAATTCTGTCGGGAAAACCCTCAGCTTTTTCCGACCATAATCCGTGTGTACGCGGCATTAGTGCAGTAACACCAGAATTTTTTATAAACAAATCTGGTTAAAAACACTCAAAGAATGGTAGTGTAAAACAAGCTCACCATCCCACACAGACGTGGTGGTAGTTCTCCTGTCATGGCTCTCCTGGATCCTCACTAGCCAACCAGCAGCAGAGAGAAAAAGAATTTCCAGGACCTGCTTCGAGGACATGCACTGGAAGTGACGTCACAAGGGGCAGTTTCATTTTGAAACATGTGCAGAAGCTTCTTGTCAAACCTCAGGTCTGTGTGGGAGTATGAGCTTGTTTTACACTAACTTTCTGTGGGTGCATTTGCTTAATGAATACTGGTATTATTGCATTTAAAAGCACCTATCTTTCTATTTATAATTGAGGAACAAGCCGAAGGTCAGAAAAGAGTGGTAGAGAAGATACAGATGGCAGCAAAAACACAAGGAGAAAGATATTGGCTGGAGCACAGCACAAGCTGGCAAACAGGAAGTGTAGAGACACGGCTTAAAGTGATATTACAGTCTAGTTTTTTTAGTAAAAATAACCTGTTATACTTGCCTGCTCTGTATAATGGTTTAGCCCAGATCCTCCTCTTCTCGGGTCCCTCACCGGCCCTGCTAGCCCCTCCCTCCTGCTGAGTGCCCCCACAGCATGCAGCTTGTTATGGGGGCAGCCGAGCAGCTGATCTGTGTGTCCGTGCAACCCCACCCCCTCTGTCTCCTCATTGGCTCACTGACTTTAATTGACATTGGCTTCTGCTGCTGTGTCTCAGCCAATCAGGAGGGAGAGTCCCGGACATCTGAGTCTCTTGGACAATATCACTGGATCTAGATGGGCTCAGGTAAGTTTTAGCGTGCTGAGGGGGGCTGCTGTCTTTAGAACCGCTTTAAATTGGAAATTCATGGGAGGCACAAAGAGTTCAAGGGTAACAAGAAACAAGATATAAAATAAGGTTGTCCCAGGGATCAGGCAGGGAGCTGTCCATAATTTCAAGTGTTCAAGTGGCACAGTAAGAAGAGCCCCTGTCAGATGCAGTAGAGGCCCTGGGTTCAGATTCAGATCCTGACAAGGATCTATCCTGGTGAGATGTATGGAAAATAACAAATTTTGAATCTTAGCTGACAGTCCTGAAAGGTTATATACCAACAGACCCCTTGAAATTTTAGATACATTTTAGGTGGCCTTACTGTACATGGATTGAGATTTGGCCAGTTCAGCTGGGACAGAAACAGAACAACAAAAAAACATCAGGATAATACTCAGTTGTTCTTGTTATTTTTGTTGAAAGTGCCCTAATATGGACACAGTCACTCCAAACTGTACAATAGTTAATTTGTATTTTGAATGCTGATTTTTTTTCTTTTCCTTAATGAATTTCCTCAGTCAGTTCACGCACCTTTATATTTAGCTTAAACTTAACTTCTACAAAACAATGCCACTGGAGATTAAATTATTTTCTTCTCAAAAACAAAACTATAAGGCTCCAACTAACAAACTACTTAACCCATTACTTTAATGAAAGTGAGGGATCAATAACTAATTTTACTACACTTAGGGAAGCACATAAATCAGTATTTAGAGGCTGTTGTATATCACTATCCACTACCATAAAGAAATGCAAATCTATTAAGAAAAGTAAATTAGAGGAGAATCTGCTAAGATCAGGAAAGAAAATTACCATTACTTACTCTAAAGCCACTTTTTACTAAATTGTAACTGCTGGAGCGCACCTGAAAAAACGTATAGGTGGAAAAAATATATATTCGACATCCACCAACACAACTATAAAATCAGTTCATAAAAAAAAACTCATTATTGAAGAAAGAAATCTGAAAATTTATATACCATCAAAGACTCATCAGGTAATCTACAGTTCAACCCTGACAAGATTGAGACAAGATCGAGAATGAACGACCTTGCCTCCTGTGAGATACCTAAAGTAACGCAATATGATATCTCCTTGCTCAATTAACCAGAGACGGAGAAGACTTTTGAAGAATTAAAGTGGACCTCAACCCAAGAAGGTGAGGACTTTATATCTTATATAGGGAACATCTAGAAGTGGTAAAATAGCCTAAAATGCCAACCAATACCGGACACTATGATAAATCTATACGTCACGATCATACCCAGAAAAAGTTCAGGGCAAATACCAATGCACTCATTTGAGGTTTAGGATGTGATGCAGAAGTGTGAGGGCTTTAATCCCAAAAGACTGGCCAACAGACCCTGGGGCAGTACAGGGTGTCCACTAAAAAAAGAAAAGGGAGAGTCAGAGTCCTAAGCCCTTGTACACACGGTCGGCGAATCCGTCGGAATGTGTCCTATCGGACCGTGTCGTTGGATAATCCGACTGTGTGTGGTATGCATCGGACTGATTCCGTCCGAATATCCGTCGGACCCAATTTTCCAACATGTTGGAAATATTTCCCGACCAACTGGGCCGGTCGGACCTAATCCGATCATGTGTAGAGCATTTTGATCGGACCAAGTGCCATGCATGCTCACATTCAAATTGCGACATGGAAGTGCTCGTTCAGGTAAAACTACTGCTCGTAAGCGATATAGCACATTCGTCACGCTGCAATGTTAAAAATTCTTTCATCAAGCGCATTCTCTTTTTCTTTACAATGCTGCAAGAACGAACTTCTTTTGATGCTCATAGTCACACACACTTCTCCCGAACGGATTTCATTACTCTTTTTTAACCATTTCAGCAATACAATTTTATTTTGCATCACATCTACACAATTTTAGATTAGGGTTTTTTCTTTTTTGGATTTTTTTTTGGGGGGGGATTCCCTAAGAATCTCCTTTAAAGACAGTTTGCTCATTTCTCCTTATTTATTTAAAAAAAAAATTGTGTGTACAACAACAACATTATTGTATTTTTTATATTTTCTTTTTCTTTTTTAATCTACAGGAGGTTGTTTAGTGTTGTTACCCCTTGTTATTTAGTTCACTTTGTATTTTTGAAATGTACCTGCCTGCTCACAAATAAACTGTACTTTTGGAAGCAAAACACATTACACAAGTATTTCATCAAACAAAAAATAAATTTATTTTGTTCGCTAGAAACTAAAAATAGGAACGCAGCACTGGAGAAACTTCTTAACTTTGGTGCAGCCTTTGGCCCCCAGGGCAGACATGACTAAATTATATATTAAAAAATTGTTGGCCTGAGGAGTAGATATCTCAGGGGGAGAAGTCTGGTCCCGAAGTCCTAGAGAGCAGGAAATTCAGATGCCATTTCTGTCCCCAGGATGTGGATCTTCAAGAGGCTGCATCTTCTGGCAGACCAGACTCAACCCAGGCCATCACTCTCTCGTCTTCCTTCGGGACTTCCCACCAGGCATCCTTCCAGGCTGTGGCTGGGCTCCTGTAGCTGGGGCAGGTGAAGTAGGGCGTTGGTCAACCTCCTGGCTGCCACTTGCCACAGCCTCCCCCTGACTGAGGTCATCCTGTGTATGAAAAGGGGACATAGTTTTAGTTCTTTGATCATCAATCACACCATTTTTTTTTTTTCAAATAAAATTTTTATTAAGTAAATGCAAGCGTAGGAACCATTACAATATACATAGTATGGGAATACAATGTTCCCTTACAGTTAACATCGTACAAAAGTATTCAAAAGATAGTCAATACATATATATCTTTTCACACATATTAGTAGCGTACAGTACAGAGATGAATTCAATACAAGTCCTATTACCTTGTCCTAGGGAGCCATATTAGGACCATATAAACATCACATCCAAACCTTCCTACCGACTCTGAAAGAGGCTCAGTTCGAAACGTGTAATACCAAGAGTTAGGTCTGCTGGGAATATGTATTCGAGGCATGCTGCGGTCATGACTGTGGGAACAAATGTCACTAGCTACACCCTATTCCGCCTCCGCACCCCTTACGGGAACTTGCTGTGCGGAGGGAATAGGGACGCACCTAAGCCAGTAATAAACTGTAGTCCAAAGTCTAGGGATCTTTACCTAATTACTCCTATGCAATGAAGTCACGTTTATATTTATATTTATATTTCAATTCCCAGCCTTCACCGAATGTGTACGTTCCCTTAGATTCTTGGCAGGATTCCTGAAGACCCATAGTAATGTCATTTTATATAGATCACCACAAAAGTGTACCTCTTTATATTTATTGTTATATGCTGTAAAGTAAAACTCTAACAGAAGAACAATGTTGAAAGGAACTTAACATATTTGACTGTGGTCGTCGAGTCACAGGGAAGTTCTAAAATTAATCCAACACATCCACAATGCAGTGTATTTAGCAGGGGTGTCATGGGCTTGATGGATTAATTGTTCCATCTCAGAAATTTTTTCAACCCTTGTAATCCAGTTGGCCACCGTTGGAGGTGTTGTAGTCCTCCAAAGAAGAGGGATACATTGTTTAGCCGCATTTAATAAATGCGGTATGATTGAGTGCTTGAGACTTATGTATGTAGTGGGTGCATAATTTAGCAAAAATTGCATCGGCGTAAAATCCAGCGTTCCCGATGTAATTTCTGCAATTCATTTGTGAATGTTTTCCCAAAAGGGTGTAATTAATGTACACTCCCACCAGATGTGTAGAAAAGTTCCCATTGCTTGGCCGCACCACCAGCATAATGGAGAAACAGAGGGAAAGAACTTATGTAGTACGATCGGCGTTCGGTACCATCTCGTGAAATGAATCACACCATTTTGTGCTCCTGGCTTCTGCTAATTGAATGTTACCAAATAGAACAGACTATCATTCTGACACCAGCATTTTTCTTTCCCGTCCTAATCATTTTTGGTCACTACTGTCTCCTGAGATGTAAACCACTTTGAGAAATCACAACTTACTGATCAATAAGAACATCTAGTTAACATCATTAAATGTAACACAAGAAATATGTTCAACAATGCAATACCTGTCAAAAGCTGGGCCTCACCACATGGTGCTGCCTGGAAGGCCCAGGTTGTACATCAGAAGCCTCAGCTGGGGGTGAAGGATGCCTAGGAGGAAGCCTGGAGAGTGGTGGCCTGAGTGGTGGCCTGGGTACCCCTTGGTCTACCAGAAAATGCAGCCTGTCAAAGTGAACCATCCTGGGGTAATAAACAGCATCTGTATCTCCTGCTCTCAAGGACTCCAGGTGCTTCTTTCTCTCCCTGAGATATGTCATCTTCATGGCCACAATTTTGCGATTCAGATAGGTCATGTCTGCCATGGGGACCATGAACCGCAACAAAGCAAGCAGTTTCTCCAGTGCTGCGTTCCTCTTTGATCTGTCAGTATAAAACTTGTGGAACTGCCACAGGCAGGGCATCTCCATGTACAGTTCTATGAATAGCCCCATAAAGTTTGCATTGGTGAATGGGTCCATATTGTCTGCAAGACACAACACAAGACAAACCCTCAAATACTAATAATGCAATTAAAATCCCTCCTAATCTTGTCCCAACATCGGCCTAGATAGAAGCAGTCTAGTCTAGTGAAGCACCAAGTTAAAAATGTTACCTTCGTTTCCAGGTTCGTCGCGTCCTTGCCTCACACTCTCCTCCCAGATCGTACGGACGATACACACGTGTTGCGTTTTAAATACAGTGCGCATGCGTGAAACTCCGCCCGCCCCTGACGTTCTTTCAAGACTATTCCCCGCCCCTTCACTTCCCGCACAGTGGGGAGAGCACATGGCGGAGAGAACGCAGGTGCGCACTAATAGTTCCACTAACGAGGAGGAGGGTGAGGAAAGCCCGGAGCCTGAAACGTCCCGATCCAGGAAGACAAGATTTAAGCCCTCAAATATGTCTTTTGGAGAGATGTTGGAGATGGTCGACATATTGAACAGGACCGACTATGATGGTAAGTATGGACCTTACCCAAACCCAAATATCAGAAAGGCCAAGATCATGAATAAAGTTGTGAAGAGTCTTCTGAAGAATTTTGGGGTACATCGATCCAAGGATCAACTGAGAAAACGCTGGTCAGACCTGAAACGGAGGGAGCACATGCAGTACCTAAGGATCAAGCGTGTTCTTAAAAAAAGTAAGTAGTTGTCGTGTGTTCATATGATTATTCTTGCTTGCATACATGCTCCATGTGCTTTGATTTCATGTTGTGCATCTTAAAATGGCCACTTTCAAGGTCATGGTTTCGTTCGTATGAAACATCATTCTGCAGGGAAGTATTCCAGCTTAACAAAGTGTCCCCAATAATGTTCTCACCTTGTAACTCGGCCCAAAAACACAATTGTACAACACTTCCAAGCAATGTTTCATATTCCTATTTCTGCCCTCTGTGTGCTAATTAATCTTTGTTTACATTCTCATAGGGGAGAGAAGACTCGGCAAGTATGAAGACACCAGGGACCACACCCCTCCCAAAGAAGGGCAACTTCCAAAAGCAGAAACAGAGGAACAGGAGCAGGAGCAGGAGGAGGAGGAAGGAGAAATTGTGGAGGTTGGACAAATTGTCACCACAACAGGTGAGTGTCGGAGAACACAGCTTCCGGTAAGCTCATCAATGTATATCACCATATTTGGATTACATGGTGTGTTTGTTTGCTTTGTTTTGTAGGTGATGTGGAAGAAGATTCCCGTTTTACCAGTGAAAGTGCCCAGATCCTGATTGGGGAGATAATGGGGTGCAATCGGGATTTGGAAATTGTACAACAAAACATCAATGATGTTAAAAATAAAATGAAGAACATCATTGATGTTTTGGGGAGAGTGTGAAAACTAAAAAAACAAGATAGGGTTTTATTTTTGTTTTTTAACAAAAAAATGTTGTATTTTTCAAAATTAAAAATTTGGAAGATGCACAGAGTGTGTAAACATGTGCTGTCTCCCATCATGGGGGATCAATGTACATGTTTTGTGGAAAGTGTCTGAGATGAAGGGGTTGCAGCCCCAAAGCATGTACATTGATCCCTCATGATGGGAGATAGCACATGTTGACACACTGTGTGCATCTTCCAAATGTGTTTCTTTCAGGGGTCACACCCCATGTGATGAAGGCAATATCAGCCCAGTTTGTACATACTCATGTCTGATATTGTCTTCACTTTTCCAAGTTGAACTTTGTAAGTTCCTGTGTTCTGTATTTTACGGTTTGATACATGCCTGTTTACACAAAAAAACAAGTAAAAAATAAATATGATTAAACTGGGTTTTGGATACCCAAAATATCTTGGTTTGTTGTAAAAACCTTTACTAAACGCACATATGAATGTGCTTGTATTAAAAAGTTGAATTCTCAACAATGTGTGGCTTCCTTTTTCATTGGGATTAAAATGTATTTGTAGTGAAATTTGAGTTTGTGCTGAGAAGGAGTGTGATTTACTAAAGGCAACTCCACTTTGCACTCCAAGTGCAGTTTCAGGTGTACTTTTGCAGTGCACTTGTAGTGCATAGTAAATGTGCCTTTAGGAAAAAGCACCCACAGTAAGGTGTAAATTTGGACAATCATGCCATTTTCCTGCCATGGTGCTGAAAATGAGCATGATTTTGATCAGTAATGCACTACATACATTAGTTAACAAAAAGGTGTGTGTGTAGCAGACCCACAACATAATAAGATTATCTGAAGAAGAGACTGTCCCCTCATCTCGCTCTGAACTTGGGTTTGCACTGTTGGTGAAAAAGGCACAACTTTAATAAAACTGGCAAAGTGGCAGGCCACAGTCTGCCATTCCTGTTGCGTTGAAGGACACTGTGTAGTGAAACAAGAACAAAAACTAGTAATTTGACAAATCAACATTGCATGCAGATTAGACACCCACATTTTTAGACGAAATTAGTATAACATTTTTTTAACAAAAATGAGGGGGGATGTTTAGGACAGGTAACCCTCTCCACTTGATTGAGAGCTGAATGCCTAAATAATGTGTGATACTTTGGGAAGCCTCTCCTTAGTTACACTATTGGCAGCCCACGGACAGGTAAGAAGTGTCATAATAACAAAATGGAAGCACATTTTGACATTCTGCTATTACATAGCAAGAAAATGTATGTGTTAAAAAAATAAAAATAGCAAGTGAATGTATTGAGGCAGACCCTTACACTACATGCTTTGGTGGATTTGTCCATAAATGTGATCATGAAAAAGGTATTTAGAGTGTGTATTGGGTTGGATCAAGTCCTCAGATAGAGGATTGCTATCAGCTGAGCTAGCAGTTGGGGAGAGGGGGGTTACTAATGAGTTTGGCACAACTCCAAAAATAAAAAAAACGTCACTTTGCATGAATTGAAGCACACACATCACATTTGTAGACATTTTAGGGGGTGTTTAGGGGAAAGCAATACTTTGGAGCTGCCAAAAGACATTTTTAAGTGACTAGACTATAGTTTTAGGGGCCAAGAAGAGCATGGTGGGGAAGTTAGTGAGGCAAATATGCATGAGGACAAAGGGGCAGAGCATATGAATTAGAGCATATTGCAATGATGGTAATTAGGGAATGAGGATAGAAATGCAAGACATTAGCAATCATAAAATACATAGAATGTGATGTTTAAGGATAAAACTTGGCATAATATAGTCCTTCTGCAGGAGCTGAATGATGGCAGAACAGGTCTCTGGAATAATGATCCCCAGAGCCTGGGGAGAGATGCCTGTAGAGAACTTGAGGTCCTGAAGGCTTCTCCCTTTTGCCAAGTAGCGCAATGTGACGATGAGCCTCTGCTCCGGAGTGATGGCTTGCCACATGCAGGTATCCTGCCTGGTGATATAAGGGGTCAGCAAAGCCAGCAGACGGTGAAAAACGGGGTCCGTCATCCTGAGAAAATTCCAGAAATGATCAGGATTATTCTCGCGGATCTCACAGAGCAAAGGCATGTGGGAGAACTGGTGACGCTGGCGCAACCAATTCTTGGTCCACAAACGCCTCCCCTCCCTGTTCATGGACCGGGCTTGTGTCAAAGTCAAAGTAAGAACCCCAACACAAAGCCCCTGCACAGCACAAACTGTACGATGAGTACGTAGACGAAACATGTTTGGAAAACGGTCGGCTGGTCAGAACAGACACCAGAAAGCACCGATAAACAGCAAGGCCTGAAAGAACGACCTGAATAGCAGAAGCAAGCAGACAATAAAAAATGCCTTTCAAAGCGTACTATACCAAGATATAATCCACAATGAGAAGCAAATACTTAATGACTGCACGCACTGATTATCAGATACGCAAAGACAAGCACAAACTGAAGAGCGGTAGCGATCTGAATCACTAATCTTAAAAGCGTGAATCGTCTCTCACCAAACTTCTACTAAAACACGCGATAGACACGAGATCAGCAGAAGGAGCCCAAAGGGTGCCGGACATGGTGCTGAACTTCCTTTTTCTAGTCCCGCCATACACGGCTTACATCACCGCGTTCTTGGCAACCGCTAAATCAGACAACTGGGCCCGACCGTGTGTATGCAACAGTTTCGGACACAATCCGACGGATTTGGTTGGCAAAATCTCCAACCGTGTGTACAGGGGCTTACTGTGAAGAAACCTTTCCGTATTTGGAGATGAAATTTATTTTTTCCTCTTGGCAACCGCAAAATCAGACAGCTTGGTCCGACCGTGTGTATGCAACAGTTTTGGACACAATCCGTCGGACTAAATCCGACGGACAAAATCCGACGGATTTGGTTGGCAGAATCTCCGACCGTGTGTACAGGGGCTAATAGTGTAGTAAGTTGGTCCAAATAGGAAATTTATCTTGGCAGGTTCCTCAGTAGGAATAGAGAAAACAATTAAAATAACTTGCATCTGTTGAGGCTGTGGTCACCCTAAAGCAGGGGTAGGCAACCTCAGCACTCCAGCTGTGGGGAAACTACAAATCCTATCATGCCTCTGCCTCTAGGAGTCATGCCTGTAAATGTCAGGGTCTTGAAATGTCTCATGGGACTTGAAGTTTCAAAATAGCTGGAGGGCCGAGATTGCCTACCCCTGCCCTACAGGGTGGAGACATGCAGCCTTTCATGTGTACAGGAGGAGAAAACCCTGTGTCCACTCAGAATAACTCTGGTCCCTCAATGCCACGGGGGTCACAATCTTTGATCCTGTGAGGGGTTTTTATTTTTTTTTTTTTTTTTTTCACCTCAGTGAGTTTATGCAGGAGGCTTAATTCACCTTGCAGCTCATTTATATCTCCTCCCAATTCCACATCATCGTGGCGTATTTCCTTACTTTTTTCTTCTTTTTTTTTCTATTAGTTCCTTCATCTCAGTTAAAAAAGATTTTTTGTACAAAGAGCATAGTGCTTTCCACAATTAACAAATATCCACCTTACGTACATAAGTAGTACAATACGGAGGGACGCCCCCGACCCGCACTTCGCGCCGGGCGCGCCCTCCGCCCCAACCTCCCCATCCCTCCCACCCACCCCCTCTTCGAGCACACACTGCTAGCACGAGCCCCGCTAATAATGGTCAGCCAATTAAAGAGCAATAGCAACAAGTTGGTATGGAGAGGGAGATAAAGGAAAAAAAAAAAAAAAAAGGGACAAAGGGGAGCCAAGGAGGAAGAGCCATCGCCGCCAGCGCTTCAGAAAGTGCTAAGTCGCCCTCACATTAGCCTCCTCAGGGGGATAACCCATATCGATCAGCCACGGGTTCCATATTGCTCCAAATTTTTTTAGGTTGTTTTGCTTTATAAACATAGCTCTCTCGCACCAGATGGTAGAATTGATTGCATTTGACCAATGTTCAATTGTCGGGGGGTTTTTGGCTTGCCAATTTACAGCTATCAGCCGTCTGGCCTGATATAAACATCTCAAAACCGACAGCTTGATTAAGGGGGAGATTCTATCCTCCTCAAAAATCCCTAATAAGCAAATTCTGGCCTCTGGTTTCAGGGAGATCTTAAAGATCCTGTTTATACTAAGTACAATTTTTAACCAGTATCCATACAATTTTGGACATTTCCAAACCATATGAAAAAGGTCCCCCAGTGCCCCGCATCTGGGACAGCTGTCGCTGGCTTTCCTGCCAATTTTCCACAATTTATAGGGGGTATAATATACCCTGTATATAAGAAACAAATATGACACACACTGCGATGGGGATATAGAGACCAATCTCCCCTGTTCGAGGATCTTATCCCATTGTTCCTTGGTTATCGGGCCCACATCTCCTATCCACCCCAACCTGCTCTTCTCCGGGCCCTCTCCCTTCAAGGTCCTTCCCCTGATCTTGGTATATAATCTGGAGATCTGGCCTTTTGCTTGCCGGCGGTCCATGAGTCCCTGGAGTAGAGGAATTTCGGTCCGTTCAATCTCAAATGACCCGTATTGAGCTTGAATACCATGTCTAAACTGTAAATATTTGTAAAATGTCTTGTTAGAGACATCAAATTCCTGTCTGAGGGCTTCAAAAGATTTCATTACATTCCCGTCGTACAATTGCACCAACCTATTGATTCCCTGTCTGTCCCATTCTAGAGATCTATCTATATTGTTTAGTTCATGTAAGTGTCGATTGTGCCATAGGGGCATGTAGCCGGTTACCCCCACGTATCCCAAGGTTTGCTTTGCATTGTGCCATACCTTCCTCATTAGTGTATTGGTGGGGCATCTATGGGCAAATGAGTTAGCCTCTAGGGCTTCAGCGAGTAGCTTGTGGGGTGCCCCGACCATCATCAGTTTATGGTTTGGGGACCCTCCCTCTTGGAGCCCTGCCCCTTCTAAATGCTGGAGTTGGGCAGCCAAGAAGTATGAACTCAAGTGGGGTATGGCCAATCCTCCCTCCGCTACAGGAAGCTGCATCGTCTGTAGCCCGATCCGGGCATGCCCCTTTTTCCAGATTAAATCTCGGATAAGAGAATCCATTTTTTTAAACCACTTCTGATTAATCCAGATTGGGGAATTGTGTAGAATATACAATATTTGTGGCTGCCAGATCATTTTTATTAAGTTACACCGTCCTGCCACAGAGAGAGGAAGGCCACACCACCTGTTAAGTTTCTGCTTCAGTTTAGTTAATAATGGTAATAGGTTTTCCTTGATATACTGATTCACTTCCCCGGAGATCCAGATACCCAGGTACTTCAGGCTAGATACTGTCTCCAGACCCTGGATCACCGGTGGCGTCCATTGGACCCCAGGTCTAAGCAGTGGTAGGAGAGCTGATTTACTCCAGTTGATTACAAGGCCAGATTGTTGGCCAAACTCCCCCATCATCTGCACTACCCTGTTCAGGGTTGAATCCATGTCCCCAATAAAGAACAGGACATCATCCGCGAACAGGGCGATTTTATCCTCCCTTACTCCGCGCCGGAATCCCTGGATGTCCAGGCGTGATCTTGCCATGACAGCCAGGGGTTCCATGGCTAATACGAACAAGAGGGGTGACAATGGGCACCCCTGTCTTTTTTTTATAAGGGGGGCGTGGCCGGATGAGTGAGTGAGAGTGTGAGAGGTTGCACTGCCTGCGCCTCCCCTCGTCCCCCCCGATAGTTGCCTGGATGTAGCGCTTTTAACATGCAGCCTACACTGGGATGGCCCTACCTCTTTCCCCTGTAAACTCTGTGGAGGTAGCCCGAGCGAAACGGAGCCTGTGTGTCCGTAGCGGCTGAGGGCGATCCCGCGGGTGATCCAGCTATCGCGAGATCCCCTCCCAGCGTCCCCGCGGAGAAGTGTAGAGCGAGCGGCGTACCCGGAGGTAGCCGAGGAGAGCCGAGGGGAAGCTACGTCACCGCATAGGCCAAAGCATCGCGAGATTACAAACGAACTGTAGCGCAGAAGAGGGCTCTTTGAACGCCGCATGTGGAACGGGGATTCCAGAATCTTGACTTGCCAAGCGGAGCATCTGTGCAATCTGTGGCATCGGCCTGGGTTGAGTGGTAACACGGGGAGACGAGGGGGGGGTGAGGAGGTAGAAATGCAAGCGAAAATGTATGGGACAAGATCTGCCATGTATGACCACTGGTAACAAGTAGATTTACATATAGCGGATACCCTCCATCCAACTCCCTGTTCTCCCCTGTTTCTCTTGTGATAAGCAAAAATACGAAACCATCCGGCCTGACTGTTGAACTGCTCCCTAAGGGTTTAAGAGCCGAAAAGCACTACATAATGCAACATAAACTCACCTGCTTTATAATACTACTTAAACTGTATTTAAATACGCAATCGCATTGATCCTGGTGTGGGGTTAGCAAGATTACCAAGCATTTGGATTAAGTGTGAGGGGTTTTTACACATGCGATTGATGTTTATAGTTTATGATGTGCTGATGTAAAGATAGGGTGGTTGATTTACTAAAGGCAAATATACTGGGCACTGCAAGTTCAGTTGCTCTAGATCTGAGGGGAAGCTCAGAAATGAAGGAATGCTATGCTGATTTGTATCATCCCATCATGTGCAAGCAAAAATGCTGTTTTTTATTTTCCTTGCATGTGATTGGGTAATCTTTGTGAAATTAAGCTTTTGCTCATTTACTAAACTCTGGAGCAAGTGCACTTGCATTGCACAGTATATTTGCCTTTAGTAAATCAATCCCATAGTGAATATTTATCATTGTTTGAATATCACTTTATTGTGATTATTATTTAATGGGGTAGCGCAACACAGTTTTTAATTACTCAGCCAACAGAAGGTTTAAATCTTTCCAGATTCTGAGCCAGCTCGTTGATATAGATACACTAGTATCCCTACGAAAGTCCTGCCCCGAACCCCCTCTTTTACCAGGAACTCATACAAAAATGGAAGGAGCTTCAGGCACTTCTTGACCAATCCTATATGTATGGTAAAAACATTTCCCTAAGATCTATGCATGAATTCAGTAATAAAAACAAATTGTGTGCTCCATCAGAGCCAAGCAATCTTGTATGTATCTCCCTAAAATTAACTGTACGAAACAAGGTATGGAATATTCCTATGAGAAAAGAGTAGCTACTTTCAGCACCATAATTCCTTCTATGCAACAACTCTACTCCTGAATCCCCACCTAAGATTGTATGATTTGATCAAACCAAATATATGCAGTTGACTGTTCTCTCTAGGCTTCCATACAAAGCCTTTAAATGCCTAACGGAAATATCTGGAACAATTCGTTTGCTACCGGAAAAGCTCTGGCACATGTGTTTGCGAGTTCTTTTTACAAAGTTATATGAGCTTCTTTTGTAATGCCCTGTACGCACGTTCCGATTATCGGACCACAAAAGTCGCTTTCGGACAGATCGTTCGATAATCTGATCGTTAGTACGCAGCTTTCGACAGCCGATCACGACAGTCTGTCCAACCATATCCGAAAGGACAAACAGGAAAACTTTGCTCGGACGACAGTCCATCGTACGACAATCGTGTAATCAGTACAGTATGCGTCCGCGAAAAGTCGATAGACAAACACTGCGCATGATCGGAAACACGAAAATAACCCGGAAGGAGATGTGAGAATGTAAACAATGATCGTACCGCGAAAATGCTCCTATATACGAACAGAAAATCGCCTGTAGCCAATCATAATTTTCTCCAAGAATCAATCAACAGATGATAATATTGTAGTTAATTATAAAATCAGGATATTCCTACAAAATAGGATATAATTATATTTATTATTTAACCACTTGCTTACTGGGCACTTAAACACCCTTCCTGACCAGACCAATTTTCAGCTTTTGGTGCTCTCACACTTTGTATGACAATTACTCAGTCATGCAACACTGTACTCAAATGAATTTTGTGTCCTTTTTTTCCCACAAATAGAGCTTTCTTTTGGTGGTATTTGATCACCTCTGGGGTTTTTATTTTTTGCGCTATAAATGAAAAAAGACCGAAAATTTTGAAAAAAAACGCATATTTCTTTGTTTCTGTGATAAAATTTTGCAAATTATATATTTTTTTTCATAAATTTTGGCCTCAATTTATACTGCTACATATCTTTGGTAAAAATAACCCAAATTAGTGGATATTATTTGGTCTTTGTGAAAGTTAGAGAGTCTACAAGCTGTGGTGCGAATCGCACAAAACTGATCACACGTGATGTACTGGTGGCCTATCTCATTTCTTGCGACCCGAACAAGTCAGGAAAGTACAAATACCCCACAAATGACCCCTTTTTTTGAAAGTAGACATTCCAAGGTATTTACTAAGATGCATGGTGAGGTTTTTGATGTTGTCATCTTTTTCCCACAATTCTTTGCAAAATGAAGATTTTTTTTTTCTCACAAAGTTTTCAATGTAATAGGTTATTTCTCTCACATGGCATGTTTATACCACAAATGACACCCCAAAATACGTTCTGCTACTCCTTCTGAGTATTACGATACCAAATGTGTGAGACTTTTACACAGCCTGGCCACATACAGGGGCCCAATATTGAAATAGCACCATCAGTCGTTCTAGGAGCATAAATTACACATCTTATTTCTTAACCACCTATTACAGTTTTGAAGGCCCTGGAGCACCAGGACAATGGAAATGCCCACAAAGTGACCCCACGTGGCACTGACAACACGTGGCACTGACGACATGTGGCACCGACAGATGGCACTGGAGGCAGATGGCACTGGAGGCAGATGGGGCTGACAGATGGGGCTGACAGATGGGGCTGGCAGATGGGGCTGGCAGATGGGGCTGGCAGATGGGGCTGGCAGATGTCGCTGACAGATGGCACTGGGGCTGGCACTGGCAGATGGTGCTGGCTATTTGCTCTGGCTAATTGCTCTGGCAAATGGGGCTGGCAGATGGCACTGCGGCTGGCAGATGGCACTGGCGCTGGCAGGTGGCACTGGCGCTGGCACTGGCGGCACTGGCACTACTGGCAGATGGCACTGGGCTGACAGATGGCACTGGGGCTGACTTACAGATCACTCTCCCTCCTCACACGCTGTCTCTGTGTGAGGAGGGAGAGACACGGCAATGGGAGATGATCTCATATGTTTACATATGAGATCATCTCCCATTGGTAGCTGCGATCGCGCTGTGAACGGCCGCTTTGATTGGCCGTTAACGGTGATCTGTATTTGCCTGTCTCCGGGAGACACGGCGAATACAAAACTTCCGCGATGCGCGCCCCTGGCGGCGCGCAATGCGGAAGTAAACACAAGGCCGTCCATGGACGGCCAGGCGAAGGAACCCGCCTGCTCTACGGCCGTCATTCGGCTATAGGGCGGGCGGGAGGTGGTTAAACATTCATTGCACTGTACTAATTGCTCCCCTAAAAATAAATAAAAAATAAACGAATAAGTTTGCAGAATGTTTTCAAATCAGATCATGTTTATTAAAGCG
Organism: Lithobates pipiens; assembly: GCF_037356315.1. Taxonomy (NCBI): domain Eukaryota; kingdom Metazoa; phylum Chordata; class Amphibia; order Anura; family Ranidae; genus Lithobates; species Lithobates pipiens. Next base: position 185,634,233 of record NW_027507685.1, on the reverse strand, counting down.
TGTCATAAAACTGAACAAAATAAATCTCAGTGCTTCTACATGTGTCCAATATTGTATACATTTTTACAATAATAAACATTAAATTTTAAACTGGAAGTAGTTGTAATGAAACCACAAGAGATCCACATTGCTGATATCTAACAAACAATGCATTCTAATAGACCTGGTGGTCAAAGAACAAGTCAAAACATAAATGCAACATAATGTTGATAACATCCAAAAAAAAACACTATTTTAAACATAACACACATTAATCTGAAACTACAGTTGTGTATAATTAAAGTCTTGTGACCAAGGTGGAATTTGACGTTCATGCTGTATGTATTGCCATTGGGCACCAGGATGATTTGATCCATGAGCAACGTGTTGTGATTGTTGTGTTGATGGAGATGAAGTAGACTCCGTAATTATCGTTTTTTTAGTTAGCTCACCTCTAACTCCTTTATTCAGCATCTCAAGCATTAAAATTTCTGCAATTTGCCGTTGTTCCTCTGACATGCTTCTCATCTTGTCTGCTGCTATAATGCCCAAAGCGTCAAATACATCTGTTTTCTTTTGAAGAGCAGCACTTGCCTTGGTCAGAAAAGATGTAGTGGCTTCCTCAAGTCTCTTCCTCTTCTGGGGCCTAGTCACAGGTGTACTCAAAGTGGTCATACTTGTGATGGATGTTGTCACCGGTGTGTTCGGAATGGACACATTCAAGTCTTCTGGTGATTCATGTGCCTGTGTTGTTGTCTATTAAAAAAAAATAAGGAAATTATAGTATTATAGTATTGCAAATAAATAACATGATGCAAACCATGATGTAAGAAAATATCTGAAAAGCCAAATATTTGTTAATACCTGTGTCTGTGGTATGTCCTCTGAATCCTCAAACTGCATTTCAGGAGACATTTGTTCAAAATGCGCAGAGGTGGATGGTAGAGTACTGGAGGTTGAAGGAAGAGTAGATATTGATGATCTTGCATCTACTTGATCTGTTAGAAACCTCAGGCTTTGAAAGTACCATAGTCTGGGAACATATATATCATCGGCTCCTGCTCCAGATCTTTGAGAATCATTAATTTTATTGAGTTCCCTTTTAAAAACAGTTCTTAGGTTAGCAATTTTATTGCGAACATAGTTCAAGTCCGCATGACTACAAATTGGTTTGCACAGTTCAACTAGTTTAGTGAGGGCCTCGTGTCTTTTATTACGGTTGGAGTACTCCTTTGATTTTATTTTCCACAAGCATGGCATCTGCTTGTACATATCTATGAATTGTGCCAAGAATTCTGGGCTTGTAAACCTGTCCACCATCTTGTCTGCAAAATAAAATGTAAATATTCTAAATAATACCTATCTTTTACATCAGACCTACCTATACATTATGCTATCACCTCACAACTCACAATATGCACTAAATTATACCATTAAACAAGGCCTTTAATGTGCACAGCACTTGAAAATAAAAAGATTTTGCAATGTAATACAGAAACAAGGATTCCAAAAACATGTTTGAAACATACCTACGTTCGTGTGAAAAAAATAGCGTTCGTGCGTGGTGTAAACGCGCGATCTTGTCCTAGCCTCGTGTAAACGAACGTCGCAACGTTTAATCGTTACGTTACACACTGGTCATGTGTACGTTGCCCCGCCCCTTTCTGATGTCTGAACGTGCAATATTCGCGACGCCCGCGACAAAGCCACGAGACTCACCGGCAGCATTGAGAAAGTGGGGGACGTGGAGGGCAGAAAGGCACATGCTGCTAGACCTGGACACAAAACAAAAGCAACCCCAATGTCAAGAAGTGAGATGGTGGACATGGTCTATATTCTTGAGAAGAACGATTATGATGGCAAACTGGCGAATTATGAAAAGCCCAACAGAAGAAAGGACATCATCATGGATAAAGTGATTGCATTGCTAAAAAGGAAACATGATGTAGAAAGATCAAAGGATCAGTTGAGGAAGCGCTGGTCTGACCTAAAGCACCGTGAAAAAGCCCAGTTTGAAAAAATTCATCAAACTATTAAAAAAAGTAAGTAAAAAAATGATATATTGCCTTTTTCCGATTGTTTTTGTGTGGCTTATGAAAATATCTAATACCTAAACTGAATATATTGTATGTTTTCCTTATTTCAGGGCAAAAGAAAAAAATAAGATCAAAGAAATTGCAGCGTCAAAGGCACATTAAGAAACAACTGGAAGAAATCACCTCAGATCATAAAATAGCACACGGAGACATCTCAGGAGCTCATGAGCAAAGAATTCAAGAAGGTATGTTATATAAAAGTTTAATATTAATTGATGCAAACAGCTTTGTTCCAAATGTAAATTATAATTGTTATATTTTAAATTAATAACCTGCTCCAAATTACATACATGAAAGACCATGTCATGATGTGCTAGTATGTGATAGATCACCGCTAGTGGCCTAAAAAGGTTTAAAACCGCACGCAAAGCGTTGGTGCAGCGACGCTTTGCTGCCGGTATAACCGCACTGCCCCATTGATTTAAATGGGTAGGAGCGGTTTAGGAGCGGTGAATACACTGCTCCAAAGATGCTGCTAGCATAACTATTTCCGTCGTCCTGCCAGCACTCCGCTCCAGTGGAGACACAGCAGCTGCTCTTTCAGTGCACTTTGCAGGCCCTATTTGTAGTGGTGTGGCGCCTGAAAAGCGCCTCAGTGTGAAAGGGGTCTAATGCATCATATTCATTAAGGGGAATAAACACCTTGTAGTCAACGGACCCCCAGAGCCCCTGTTTTACTTACCTGAGCCCCAAATCTCTATGTGTGATATGCCACATTGCTTTCCCCCAGCATCTCTAGGCTCTTCATTGGATGACTGATAGCACCACAGACATTGACTCCCGCTGCTGTCAATCACATCCAATTGTACGCCCAGCAGGGGTCGGAGCCGGGTCATACAATTGGCGTCTATGGACACCGATTGTATGACACGGGAGCTCACCCGCAAGCTAACCCCCTTTTTGTAAAGTGTTCCTCAGAGGGGATTAGCTCTTGCGGGGGGGAGCCGTGAGACCCCAGAAGAGGACGATCGGGGCCACTCTGTGCAAAATGAAATGCACATAGGAGATAAGTATGACATGTTTTTTTATTTTAAGAAAATAATAACGTTACAACACCTTTAATATTACAGGCCACTTAATAGCATAAGCTTTATAGACTTCAAAAATAATTAGTGTCTTATACACCCATTGTTTTTAATGTTAAAATGTAATTTAATTTATGTAAATTATTTTTCTCAGTATTTTTTAAATTAATATCACATCATATGTCAGGTACTACTTATGTGTAAAATTGTGCTTTTATCACATGTCCATTCCCCACTCTGTCATTGAAAGCATTCTAGATATCCCAAGTTGCAGGGGAGGAGGCTATGTTCACGCTCACAGCTTGTAACAGCAATCCAGCAGCTAGATGCTAAAATTGCTTTTACAATACATACAAATGCTGCATCTGTTATTTTACTAGGGTACAGAAACATATTAGAACTACGATTACTGTCACATATTGGTAAAATGTAAACCTTAACAAACATAATGTACTTTCTTTTTTTTTGGGATAGAGCAAGAAAGTAATTTAAGTGAAATAGAGCAAGAAGATGGTGAAGAAGAAGGCATTTTGGAAAATGTAGAAGATAGAACCAATGAGCAAGCATATGTCCTAGAGGAAGATGGTGGTGTGATAATTCTTGAGGATTTGTCCTATCCTGTGGAATCTCCAAAAGGTTTGTATGTTGTTGTTTTAATGTGTTATTCTGTGTTCTCGCGTTTAATGTTCCACAGTGTTATAATGTGATTTTATTTCAGGCAATACACTATTATTTTGCTGTTTTTTAATTGTGAATAATTTCTGGTTATTATTTTTTTTGAAAGGTAATATAAGCAACCTCCAGGATTCTAGACAGGACAGCAATAGTGATCGTTGTGACCCTGAACGAACCGATCTTGTAGAAGATAATTCAAATATTCATTTTGATACAGCAGTAGAACGGAAAAGCATAGTGGATTTTGCCTCTGCCTCAGGTGAGTAGCATGCATGGATATGTACACACATGTTACTGCATTACTTGATGAATTAAATGTACTATGTATTTTTCTTCAGACTTGACTTTGGATTCTACAACATTGGGCATGATGTCCAACGAGCTACTGCACTGTTGTGCCGAGGTGCAAAGGATTAAAGATGCTGCGTCATCCATACTGCCCCAGATGCAGTACCTCATTGATGTGATAGCTAAAGAGCAAACACGTAATTTTTAAGTTCCTTTTTTTGATATTGAAATTTTGTTTATACCTTTTGATATAGGTATGTTGACTGTTTTTGTCCATATATGTGGAATGTTGTCACACTTTTTTATATTTACAATGTTGTAAACTTTCTAGGGCCATTCTGCTCCCTTTTTTTTGTAAGGGCACTCTGCGGACATGCTGTCTCTCCGTAGAGACCAGCGGCGCTCGACAAGCCCCTCCCCGCTCAGTGAGCAGAGAGGAACCTGTCATCCGCCGGCTCGACTGAGATCAATGGAGAGTTCTCCTGCTGAGCCGGCAGACAGAGGTGGACTCCATGCAAGTGGATCCACCTCGTGTGAAAGGGGCCTTTAACCACTACAATACAGGGCACTTTCACCCCCTTCCTTCCCAGCCCAATTTTCAGCTTTCAGCGCTCTAGCTCTTTCAGTGACAATTGCGCGGTCATGCTACACTGTACCCAAATGAAATTGTTATCATTTTGTTCGCACAAATAGAGCTTTATTTTGGTGTTATTTATTCACGACTCCGTTTTTTTTTTTTTTTGCGATATAAGCGCAAAAATAGCGGAAATTTGGAAAAAAAACAATATTTTCTTTTTTCTATTTGAAAAGAAATCCAATAAAATCAAATTTTGTCATAAATTTAAGCCAAAATGTATTCTGCTACATGTTTTTGGTAAAAAAAAATCCGTTAAGTGTATAATAATTGGTTTGTGTGATCACGGACATATGTACGCAAATGATCATGTACATATGTGTGCAGGTGATCACGTACATATGTGTGCAGATAATCATTGGGACATGTGATTTTAGTGGGACATATGTGGGGGACATGTTTTTATTATTAGGGACATGTGTTTTTATTATTTGGGGACATGTATGTTTTGGGGACATGTGTGTTTTGGGGACATATGTGGGGACTGTGTTTGTACTGTGTGGTGTGTTGTGTGTTTACACTACACTGATGATCAGTGAGTAAAAAGCTGTAAAAAGCAGCCCATACTCACTGATCATCAGCCGGCTGCAGCGTTCTATTGGACACGACCGTCATGTGATCAGGAGGGCCAATCACAGAGCCCTCCTGCCGATCTGAGATGTGCCATGTCCGGGTGACACGAGCACATCGGGATCGCGCGGCTGCGCGAGCGCGCGCGCGCGCGATCCCGCTACTCCTGAAGGACGTTCCTGAACGGCCTATCAGGAGTAGACGGCTCCCACCCGGCCGTATATATGCATTGGCCGGGTGGGAAGTGGTTAAGCAAAACAAACAGGGAATGGCATAAATACAGAAAAAGAAGTGCAATCACGGGCTCTAAAAATACATGGCTGCTATTGTTTTATGTTAGCCAATTTTTTGTACACAACAGTAAACATTTTTAAACGTTTTAGAAGAAGGGGACTGTATTTTCTTCTCCTTGAACAAAGAAGTAAACCAAAAAATCATGATCCCCGAGTTCCATTGTTTATATTTTGCACTATTGTTAACACTTTACAAGGAAACTTTCTGTAACTATTTTTCAGAACACGTGACTCAGTTTTCTTCGACTTCAGCCTATGGTTCACACTGTAGCGATTTATGTGTGGGTGAGATCTCTCTAGCAGGCATTTCACTTCTGCACTTTCCGATTCTCACTATTGTTCTGAGATACCTGCAAATCAACTGCGGGTTTCAGTATCGCACCCGACATGCACGGCAATTCACACTGCCATATGCGCACTGATGGGGAGTGTCATTATATGTTAACGACACCCCCATTTCAGTACGTAAATCGCACTGCGAACTGATAGTTCGGACATGAATAGGATTCTGTTCCAAGCAGAAAAAGGGGCCCTGTGCGTGTTTGCACTGAATGCGGTGCTATATCAGCCGAACTAGCAGTATGGCTGACATTGCACTGCACAGACATTGCATGTAATGTGAAGAGCGGTGGTGCTGCGAATTACATGCAATGTCTGCCATCGCAATAGTGTGAACCAGCATAGTTTGTGATCAGAGATGCTACTCTGCTGGGAGAAACTGTGTATTCAAGTGTGAACCCAGCCTGAAATATACATGGCAGACATGCCACTATAAGGCACTTTTGTTTAAAGTGTGAATGTCATTGTTTTAGCTTTGCACTATTAAACATTTTGAACAAATAGAAAGCCAGAAAAGTTTTAATATTGCTGCCGCTGAAGTTAAGAAATTATATTTCTGTGTATATGTTCTGTCAATAATTGCACTTTATATGTTGTTGTCTGCTTTTCAATAAAGCAAAGATACTTTGTAACATGTCTTGTATTTCTTGACTACAATGAATAATGGTATCAACATTATATATTAATTATTTATTTCTTTGTTAAATGGCGCATGTAGTCAATGGTGGAACTATTAAACTAATTTTATTGGACATTAACACAAACCATTACAGAAAAGCAATAACACATATGTTTTTTGAAAAAATGGCTAAGGTGATTTTAGTTGTCATCCTGCCAGGGAACTGACCCCCTTCCAACAAAATAATCCATGTAATCCAGTCGGCATTGCCGGGCGTTTTGTGTGGGAAGCCTGGGATGTCCGCTATTCAGGGGAGTGAGTAATCCCATACGGTCATAACTGTCTCCATGAAGAATACTACCTGGCATTGCTGTTGAAGTATCTGACTCTCTTTCAAAGGGCAAAGATGTCATGTATCCATGAGAATTTCTCCGCAAGTAGTTGTGAAGGACACAACAGCACAGAACAAGGGAGTCGATTTTGTATAAAGCTAGGTTTATAGTGGTCAGGAAGATTCTAAACCGATTGGCAAGGATACCAAAGGCATTTTCAACCACCCTGCGTGCCCGGGACAACCTATAATTAAAGATCCTTTGGTCTCTTGTAAGATTTCTCATGGGGAATGGTTTCATTATATGTTCGCTGAGTGCAAATGCATCATCTGCAATGAATACAAAGTTCATGCCTTCAACGCTTTCATCACGGGATGGTAGGTTGAGTGTCCCTTCCTTGAGACGCTTGTAAAACTCAGTTTGGTCGATGATGCTTCCATCGGAGTTCCGACCATTTTTGCCAATATCAAGGTAAAGAAACTCGTAGTTGGCGTTGACTATTGCTAACATAACAATACTGAAAAACCCCTTATAATTGTAGTAGTAAGAGCCTGAATTTGCAGGTGGTAAAATACGAACATGTTTGCCATCAATGGCGCCACCACAATTAGGAAAGTTCCAATGTTGTTGGAAATCATTGGCAACCTCCTTCCACTCCTGTGCATTGGTGGGGAACTGAAAGGAAAAAAAAACAGGCTATAAACAAAAGTAAAATATTAAGATGGAACGCTACAGTATTAGCAAACATTTTTGCAAAATTAATTGTAAAGTTTATAGGTTTTCTAGTTTGATTCATTCCATGCATTAAAGCGGGGTTCCACCCTAAAGTGGAAATTCCTCTGATCGGAACCCTCCCCCCCTCCGGTGTTACAATTGGCACCTTTCAGGGGGGTGCAGATACCTGTCAAAGACAGGTATTTACACCCACTTCCGGGCATAGACTACCACGGGAGTCTATGCCGCTTCCTGTCCCTGTGCGCTGTCTGCTGGGGCACACACGGGTCCCAGAGACAGCGCGAACAATTCCTATTGCCCTGCGCGACTCGCGCAGTAGGGAACCGGGAAGTGAAGCCGGTTCGCTTCACTTCCTGATTCCCTCACCTAGAATGGTGGCGGCAGCAGCCAAGAGCCGAACGATCGATCGGCCTAGGCTGCCAGCATCGCTGGACCCCGGGAGAGGTGAGTGTCCATTTATTAAAAGTCAGCAGCTGCAGTATTTGTAGCTGCTGGCTTTTAATATTTTTTTCCGCAGTGCAGTCCCGATTTAAGTTAGAAAACCTTTTTGTGCTGAAGTAGCCACCAAAAGGTTGAGGAGGAGAATTCAGAAGCCCCCCAGGGACACATCATACAAGGAGGATCAGGGCCAATATGTCCAAAAACCATGCACATAGCGTATGACATGTTGGTTAGTATATAACACTTTAAAGCGGAGGTCCACCCTAAAGTGGACCTTCCGCTCATCAGAACCCTCCGGCGCCACAATTGGCACCTTTCAGGGGGGAGGGGGGTGCAGGTACCTGTACAGTACAGGTATCTACAACCACTTCCGGGATAGCTCTCTGCGGAAAGGGGCGTAGATTACGCCCCTTTCCGCAAGTGCCCCGCTGCCTGCTGGGAAACACACAGTTCCCAGAAGCAGCGGGGACCATCCTTATTGCGCAGCGCGACTCGCGCATGCGCAGTAGGGAACCAGGAAATGAAGCCGAAAGGCTCCATTTCCTGATTCCCATGCCCAAGATGGCGGCGGCAGCACCCGAGAGACGATCTCTAGATCGGCTTCGGGTGCCGACATTGCGGGCGCGCTGGACAGGTAAGTGTCACTTTTTTAAAAGTCGGCAGCTGCAGTATTTGTAGCTGCTGGCTTTTAAAAAAAAAAAAAACGCGGAGTCCCGGCGGACTCCCGCTTTAAAGAAAAAAAAAGCACTGTACCTTAATATATTCTTCCTTTAATGCCAGTATAATAGCCTTGCAGGTTTCTGGGATGATTTGTCCAAGTGCTTGGGGAGAAATACCGGTCGAAAATTTCAGGTCTTGAAGACTTCGCCCTGTCGCCAAATAACGGAGCGTGGTTATTAGCCGTTGTTCTGGGCTAATAGATTCTCGCATTGGTGTATCCTTTTTGATGATCAATGGTGTGACAGCTTGCAGCAGATTTTGGAAAATGTAATCATTCATCCTTAGAAAATTTCTATAATCGGGCGCATGCGCGCGGGCGATGGAGATGGCAGCTTGACTCCCTCGCTCCGTGCCGTCGGATCTTAAACACCGGCCTAATCCGACATAGACGCAGCCTTCCCGTGCCACACTCACCCCTGCCGGCTTCGGAACATCCCGCGGGGGCTCCGGAGATGCATCGCTCGGCGAAGAAGCCGCCGAGGAGCCAGCAGCATCGTAGGTCCACACAGGCCTCAGCCAGAGGTACGTTTAAGATGGCGCCGGAGCCTCCGGACCCGGACGACGAAACCCAGCTCTCAGTGGAGGGTCCATCGTCCCCCGCAGACAGCCTGCACTTGTTCCCCATGGATGGGGGAAGCCCCCCCCCGGCTGATACGGACGATCTCCTAACACGGTTCCGCAGCATCGTACGGGATGAAATCACAGCGGCATCCCGTAAGCTTTCTTCTGAATTCGTGCGGGGCCTTAAAGAGATAGGCCACCGCACCAACCAGTTGGAACACCGCATGGACCTAGCTACCACTGTTCTTGAGGGCCACGAGGAGGAGGTTGATAAACTGTCTTCGGAGTTGGCGGCCTTGCGGGACAAGCTAGAGGACGCTGAAAATAGGGCCCGGAGGGATAACCTTCGTATTAGGGGCATCCCTGAGTCCCTCACTGACCTTCAAGGCACTGCCACAGCCTTTTTTCAGGAATTGGCCCCGGAGATCCCCCTAGAGAGGCTCGAGTTTGACCGCATCCATAGGTCTTTGGCTGCTAAGCCCACCGAGGGCCCCCCGAGAGACGTTGTCATTAAATTTCACTATTACCGCACCAAAGAGAGACTCCTGCAGGCAGCAAGAGAGCAGCAGACCCTCTCCTTCCAAGGTAATCCTCTCCAGTTGTTTGCGGACCTAGCTCCGGCCACCATTGCTAGGCGCCGAGACCTCAAGCCATACCTCCAAGTCCTCCAGTCACAGGGAATCAAGTATCGCTGGGGGTTTCCATTCAAGCTTACCTTCTCCCATCAAGGCCGGCAGTTTCAGGCTTCCTCGCCCGCAGATTTGAGGCGCCACTTTCTTGACCTCCAGCTAGAGATCCCTTCGTCCTCCCCTGAGGCTCCGTCCGGACCCCCCAGATCGGGCCCCCCCAGGCCGGGACCTTCCAGACCACTCCGTCAGTCGTCACAGACATCCCAGCGGTCCCAATCTGGATCCCAGGCTCTTCGGGACCTGCAAGCCCAAAGATTCCAGCCATCTGGTAAAGGATGAAGAGGTTTACCCCCCATCTTTTTTTTTTTATATTTTCTCTTTTATGTTGCCCTATCTCATCTGTTGACTACCAGCTCCTGAGCCGTGGGGACGTTACTTTACAAAAGTTTTTCTCTTTGGTACAGTTTTTTCCCCCTTTTAAATTTTGTTTTTTTGTTTTTTCTCCTCCCCTATGGCTCTCCACACGGAGTTCTGGTGAAATGCCCCGGGCCCCCCCCCTCAGACTGTAATTTGATATTGAACTCTTGCTTTAGCTCACAGGGGAATGCCCCGGGGCAGGCCGCTTTGCTGTTGCACTGGCGGCCGAGGGCGACATTGACACCGACGTTGCCGCCCGGATGTCCACCAGTTTGATCCCCCCCTTTTTTATCTTTTTCTGGGCTCCCTGGTGGCTCTGTCCGGGTGGAACTCTAGTAAGGGACTGCAGAAGGGGGTGGAGGGTGGGTGACGGATGGGAAGTTTCTCCCCCACGGGTAGTCTTTGGAGCGCCTAATTTTCCCGCGTAGCTAGACCTCTGGACCCCTCCCCCTTCCACTCGGGTGGGGGGGGGGGGACAGAGGTTGTGGCTCGGCTGTGGGTGTTCGTCCGGCCTCCTGGGGGGTGGTGGCTTAGCTGCCCTCTCTGGGGGCTTGGGCGGACCCTTACGCCCGCCCTCTTGGGGGAAAGGTTCACCCATATTTTATTTTATTTTTTTGCTGTATTTTGGTTATATTTAATCTGTTTCATGTTTCTATGTTTTTGTTAGTTTTACTCTATGTTCATTTCATGATACTGTTCTCATGTGTTTAGTTTAGGCCGGTTGGTCCGACGGACCACTGCTCCCCTAGATGTGTGTACACTTGGCTGAGATGGGTTTCTCGGCCTTGGTCACACTCCTAAGTGGGCCGTTCTGCCCACGTTTTTGTACATCTTTGAGCTCACTTTATCTGCTCTGTCGAGCTTGTTTTTCTCTTTCCGCTTTCTGTATCTCTTTTCTTTTCTCTCTCTTTTTTCCTTCTTCTCCTTCCCCTTCTTTCCCTCCCCTCCCGCTCCTTCCCCCCTTCCCTTTGCTCCCTGGGGTGTGGGAACAGGAGATATGTTGTAGCAGACAGCCGCCATGATGGCGCTTCATTGGCTATCCCTGAATGTTCAGGGTATGAACTCCCCTCAAAAACGAATCAAAATATTTAAATACCTCCAGCATCTTAAAATTGGCATTGCATGTTTACAGGAAACACATTTTTCTTCTTCTTCTTTCCCCAAATATTTTTCTGCGCATTATCCCCAAGTTTACCTAGCAAATAGCCCTACCAAGCAGAAGGGGGTCCTCATCGCCATTCACAAATCGCTTCCGTTTCTTTGCAGTAAACAGCTAGCTGACCCGGACGGCAGGTACCTCCTGCTGCAGGGCACCGTCCAAGATAATGAGATTACCATTATGAGTTACTATGCCCCGAATTATAATCCTGGCCCCTTTCTGACCCATGTTTGCTCCCTGTTGCGGGCCCACCAGAGAGGTGTTCTACTTTTGGCAGGTGACTCCAATGTGACATTTAATCCTTCCATGGACAACTACCCGCCGGCCCCTAAATCCCCTTCCCCATCCACCGCGAAATTTTTGCAGGCCCTACAAAACCATGATCTCATTGATGTCTGGCGGGAATACCACCCTACTGGCAGGGATTATACGCACTATTCCCACCCTCATCATTCCCATTCCAGAATTGACCACATGTTCTTGCCACGTAAGCATCTCCCTTTAGTAGCCTCTGTTTCCATTTTGACGGTCCCCTGGTCTGACCATGATCCCGTGTTAACCATCTGCCACTCCCTTTGTGTCAAGCCGCAGGGTGCTCCTTGGGTTATGAACGACTCTCTTCTCTCTCTGGAACCGATACTTGAGAGCCTCCACAAAGCTTCTGAGGATTATTTTAAAACAAATGCTGGCTCAGTGTCCTCCCCGGTGGTGCTCTGGGAGGCCTATAAAGCTGTCCTTCGGGGACAGGTCATTCGCATAGCGTCCCAGAGGAAGAGAGAGAGGGTCCAGACCCGCTGTAGGCTTGAGGAAAGGTTGGAGGCTCTCTCCACAACTTTTAAACAATCCCCCTCTCTAGCAAACCGTAGGCTACTGGACAAAGCTCGTGTGGACCTGGATCTATGCCTCACGGATGATGCAGAACGCACCCTCCGTTGGGCTCGTCAGAGGTGGTACGCCAGGGCAAACAAACCCAATGCTATGCTGGCTAGGAGGTTGCGGACCTTCACTCCGAAATTTCAGCCCATCACCCTGCGCACCCGCCATAACACTCTGACGGGTAACCCCCGACTAGTATTAGAAGAATTTCGATATCGTCTGGCCAAACTTTATTCCGCCCCGACTTCAACCTCCGCTCTGGACCTGGGTGCTTTCCTAAAGGAGTTATCCTTGCCTTCCTTAACGGATCCTCAGATGTCGCTTATGGACCGGGACATACAGGTCTCAGAGGTCCTGCAGTGCATTAAAGAATTGAAGGTGGGGAAGCGCCCGGGCCCGGACGGTTTCACCGCTTTGTATTACCGCAAGTTGGCTGCGGTGCTGGCCCCCCACTTGGCGGCTGTGTATAATGCGGTGAAGGGAGGTCACTCTTTCTCACCACTGATGTTAACGGCAAATGTGGTAATGATCCCCAAGCCGGATAGGGACCTTTCTTCTTGGGCCAACTTCCGGCCAATTTCCCTGATCAATATCGACGTGAAAATATTAACGAAAATCCTAGCTACTCGTCTGAATTCCTTCCTACCCCGACTCATCAAAAAAGACCAAGTGGGTTTTGTCCCCCGGAGACAGGCTGGTGATGCCATTAGACGGCTAGTACAAGTCCAACATCTGGCGCACACTAGGTCTCTGGAGACCATGTTTCTTTCCTTAGACGTCACCAAGGCCTTTGATACCCTGTCTTGGTCCTACCTGATGCGGGTACTTACCAACTATGGCTTTGGGGCGTCCTTTATGGGCTGGATTTCGGCTATCTATGACTCTCCACAGGCCAAGGTGCGCTATTATGGTTATGACTCACCGGTCTTCCCCATTCGTAGGGGCACTCGCCAGGGGTGCCCACTCTCCCCACTACTCTTTATTTTAGCATTAGAACCCCTGGCGGAAGCGATTCGGTCACATGCGGACATTTCGGGGGTGGAGGTTGCGGGCACCATGCATAAACTGTCACTGTTCGCAGATGACATTCTGCTGACGCTCACGAATCCTAGGCTTTCCCTTCCCAATTTGTTTTCTCTGTTGGACACCTTCGCTGCGCTGTCTGGTCTGGCAGTTAATCCAGCGAAATCTAGGGCGATGTCCATCAACCTACGAGCCGCTGAAATGGAATCTTTACAGGCCGCATTCCCTTTTCAGTGGACATCCACTTTGCCGTACTTGGGAATCAGACTTTCACCTAAATACTCAGATCTTTACCAGGCAAATTATCCCCCTTTATTTCGGAAACTGACGGGTTTGCTTGATTCTTGGTCAACTCTCCCAATCTCATGGTTTGGCAGGATAGCGGCGGTGCGTATGACCTATCTCCCGAAATTATTATATTATTTTCGGGTGTTGCCGGTTCCCGTACCCCTTCATGTACTTAGAATCCACCAACGCAAAATCATGCGCTTTATCTGGGGCTCTTCGAAACCTCGGATTAAAAAGCAAGTTCTCTATGCCCGTAAGGCTAATGGTGGCTTTTCTGTTCCTAATTTGTATGCATATTACACGGCAGCGGGTATCGCCCCTCTGACCCGCCTACATGAACGTCATCAGATGCCCCTCTGGGCAATTCTTGATATGGTGGACTCCCATCCGATTCCATTGGCATCCCTTCCCTGGCTCCCAAAAGTGCAACGCCCACCGAACATAGGCCCAGGTTTGGCCCATTCTCTTCGCCTCTGGGATTCGGTGAAATACTCTGCAGGTCTCCAATCTCCCCATCTCCCGTTACTTCGTTTTATACATTGCCCCCTATTCCCGCCAGGTTGTGACAATCCCAGTCAGTTTGTGTGGTGGACGGATCATGGTTTTGTAGATGTCCATTCCTTGCTCACCCCGACTAAAATTATCCCTTTTGCAGCCCTCCGGTCATCCCATGATATTCCCCTCAGGGAATTTTATACTTACCTCCAAATTAGGCACTTCCTTTGCCAACTGATTGGGCCCCAATCGGCTCCCTACACACTGTCCCCTTTTGAGAGTCTCTGTAGATCTCGACCCCACGCTCCAGGGTTGATCTCCCTCATCTATACAGCTATTTTAACATCTACAAAGCCGCCCCTCCGACCCTATCACCTTCAATGGGAGGCTGACCTCGGTAAGCAGCTAGACCCGGAGGACTGGCAGGCCATGACCAGGGCGCTGCCTACATGTTCTAGAAATGTTCTCTTTCTGGAGAATGCGTATAAGGTATTCTATAGGTGGTATTACACCCCTTCGAGGCTGGCAGCGTTTATCCCGTCTTGCTCCCCCCTATGTTTTCGTGGATGCTCGCAGGAGGGCACTATGGCACACATCTGGTGGACCTGCCCCAGGGTGACTAGGCTATGGGTCAGAATATATGCTATACTCCGTACACTCTTTCATGTAGATATTAGGAGAAACCCTTTTGAGGCCCTCTTGTGGAAACCGATTACAGAACTCCTGCGTCCGGAGCGTCAGCTAGCTGCGCATCTCTTTACTGCAACCAAAGTCACCATAGCAAGGGCCTGGAAGACTCCGGTTCTTAGCTATGAGGCTGTTAAGAACTGCATGAATGACATAATGGTGAACGAAAAATTGACGGCGATAACATCAGACACCCATGCTAAATTTCTTCGGGTCTGGCAGCCCTGGGTGGCTTATACCCGCCCATCTAGATTTGATCCGGCACTCCTCTCCCTTTGATCATTGGATGTCTCCCCCGCTCCAGGGAACCCCCCCCCCGCCCCCCCTCTTCCCTTCCTCTTTCTCTCCCCCCCCCCCCTCTTCATCCCTTTTCTTTCTTTCTGCCCCCTTCCTCTCTCTTTTCTATTTCTCTATTGCTATCCCTTTTCTCATTTCTTCCCTTCTCTTATCACATCTGTCTCGCAATGCACTCAGGCTGCTCACTGGCATCTATGTCCACTAGCGGGGGTTTCTTTCTATTCCCCTCCTGAAAGCAGCCCAACTCCGTCTGTTTG
Source organism: Lithobates pipiens (assembly GCF_037356315.1). Taxonomy (NCBI): domain Eukaryota; kingdom Metazoa; phylum Chordata; class Amphibia; order Anura; family Ranidae; genus Lithobates; species Lithobates pipiens. The sequence continues at coordinate 185,618,798 of NW_027507685.1, read as the reverse complement.
CGGTGTAAGAGCTTTTGCTCGCTTTTTTTACCTATTCTGTGGCTTTCAGATATTGGCACCTCATCGCATAATCGAACTCTGTCCGTCCCTATGCCCCCTTTAGCTTTGCTCTATGGGGTGTGGTTGCGAGTCGCGACCAACTTAGAAGTTTCTATGTGACTATTTTAGGCCGGACAGGAGTCCACCATTGTTATGTCCCTATGTAACGTTTTCCATGTCTTTGTACTATTATTGGCAGATTTATGCTATCTTTGTATTGTCTCACTGATGTGAAATTTTTCAATAAACCTTTTGTAAAAGAAAATTTCTATAATCATCTGGATTGTTCTCTTGCAACTCTTTGAGAAGAGACATATGGGAGTATTTCTGACGGTCCTGTAGCCATTGCTTGGACCATGTCGTCCTTTTTTTTTTGCTCATTTTCATGACATTATGGACAGCCAATATCCCCAACATTGCAATTGGAAGTGCTGGATCCTGCATTGCTTCTGTCCGTTCGTTCGGAGAGCGGAGAGATTCGGAGAGCGAGCTTGTGTAAAGAAATTTTCCGGAGAAAAAATATGCCTGTACACTACGAACGGAGAGGCGTGGCAGACACAGGGGTCACACGTATTTGATTTCATTTCCGATACGTAGCTACGCGCACCGGAAGTTTTTGCCGAAATCGTACGACAGAAATCGTAACTACATAGAGCACTTTTTGCACTGTTGTATTCGATATTGTCTTCAAGTCGACAAAAGTCGTACGATCGGTCGTACGATAATCGGACCGTGTGTACGGGGCATTAGTGATTTCAAGGTCAATGTTCATAAGAATGAGGTTCTTAACATCACCCTGTCTATAACAAACAAAGTAGACCTTCAACGGAATTTCCCGTACTGTTGCAGTATAAGGCCCTCAAACATTTGATTAAGAGCCAGAATTAAAGAGTAACTTAATTTTCGCGGGGGAGAAAAAGTAAATGAAAGAAATTAATATAGCATATTCAATTACTACACAAGCTATATTGTAAATAAATTTTATTAAAAATAACCATTCCATCTCAATCAAGAGTGCTGTTATTTTCTGTATAATTCAATGCAATATGACAACCTGGAGGCTGTTAGTGTACAGAACACTTCCAAAAATGCAATTTCCTGCTTGGGTGAAGAATATTGCATTTAGATACAAGTCAGGTTTAGATATCCTCTGCAACAAAAAATGTATTTTTGGTAAGATACTCCCTAAGGGTTAATTACTTCTTAAGTAATGCAGACACTGTAACTTTTCTTATCAGAACACTGAAAGTGCATCAGCTGATTATAATGAATCGGTCAATCCCATTCAGAATCATTCAGCACATTCTTGACATGGTCTAACAAAGAGCTACAAGTAGTAATTTGCAATGTTTGTTAAAATCAAATGCAATACAATGTACATTGATCACCCAGAGTGGATTTTAGTTTTTTCAAAAAAAGCAGAAATGCCCTTTAACGCCCAACTCTGGGATAAAAAAAATAAATAAATAGCCTCTTCTAAGGTGCAATAATAGAACCCCCCCCCCCCCCCAACTTGCCCTACTCTCTGTTTTACCCAGGTCTATAGCCTTAGCCTAGGACTATTTACTAAGGTTTTTCCTCATAGCTGACAGGGTGGTAATTCTCAAACAATGGTGAACTACTACCCCTCCCTCTCACTGAAAGAATGGGTGGATGAGATTCAAAGTTTAATGCACATGAAAGAGCTGACCGATAGATTGTTTGATATAAACAAATCTATACCAGGTGAATACTCTGGTTGTACCACAAACCACTTTACAACAAGAATGCATGAATATTCTAGAAGTAGAAGAAAATTGTATATGTATTTATACATCATAGTTCCATTTATATAAGGCATAGGTTTTCCAAAGTCTACTCTCATCCAGAGGACACTTCTAATGACAGTACATAATGCCCAATAGACATGTGCAGTTGTTGTTGTCCGAATTTGTATTTTCGTTATCGGAACGTGTGGAGTCCAAAAAAACGGAAGGTCCAACATAAACAAATGCTTTATGTTCATTTTCGTTGCGACAACAGTTTGATATAGATAGGAGATTTGACATGACGCTGACAATAGCGGTCTGTGGCCATCGAACCTGTGGTCGAATGTGCCTAACCTTAGCTCTATTAGTCCAACATTATTCTACATAGAGAGAAAAGATTCAACATTATAGAGACAATAGCAAAAAAGGTTGAGTGTGCCTAACCCTAACTCTATTAGTCCAAGATTATTCAGCATAGAGAGAAAAGATTCAATATAAAGATTCGATGAAGCAGTCACCGCGATTTGACATTTATGGTCAAATGCTCCGTCATAGGCTAGAGAAGAATTCTAATGATGGTTGACTAGTAAAAATAACTAATAAATATGATTATTACTAGTGTCATACAACATTATTCTACTATAACTTGTAGGCGGAACATTCGACCTGAAATGTACGATTGCGGCGTTCTACAGTTTAGCTGCTCTGTCGAATCTTCTTAGATTATGCGACAGACACCATAAACCTTCAATGACAGACTCGACCTTAATTACTTTGGATTTTTGGACAAATGCATTTTTTTAAACTAAACTAAATAAATAAAAACGAATTTCGGGAGTAACTAAATTTAGTTTTCGTCCGAAAAATAAATTTCGAAACAAAATATTTCAGTGTGCACATGTCTAATGCCCAATTAAAGCCTCTGTATTTATAACTGTAATTCAGTTAAAGGAGTTGTAAAGTCTCATTCTCTGCATTAAGGTGAAAAACATTGTGCTGCATCTGGCCCCCCTTTTTCTTACCTGAGCCCCATAATTTCAGCGATTTGCACAGCAGCTCCCGCCGCTGTCTCGGATCCTCATTGGATAGATGGATGTCAATTAAATCCAGTGATACGGGAGCCGGGGGCGGGGCCTGGCCCTGCTGTCTGTGTCAATAGATGCAGCAGCAGGACTTGGGAAGCATGCCTGCACGGGTGCCCCCTTGGAGAGCTGCTCTCCGTGGGGGCATACAATGAAGAGGAGGGGCTAGGAGCGCCACCGTGGGACCCCAGAAAAGGAGGATTGGGGCCGCTCTGTGCAAAACCCTTGCATAGAGCAGGTAAGTATAACATGTTAATTAAAAAAAATAATAAACTTTTGCAATCACTTTAAGCTGGGTATACATCAATAAACATGTTGTTTCCTTCTGTCTAATTTTACATACTAAGAGGTTGATTTACTAAACCCGAGGAGAGCAAAATCTGGTGCAGCTGTGCATGGTAGCCAATCAGCTTCTAACTTCAGCTTGTTCAATTAGGCATTGACAAAAAAAACTGAAAGCTGGTTTCTATGCAGAGCTGCACCAGATTTTGCACTCTCCTGTTTTAGTAAATCAACCCTAAGTATCGTAGCAAGGATTACAATTTTGTGTTAGCAGCTAGAAAGTCAAATTGCTGCTCTCAAACGCAAGCAGTGGCCAGTATCAGTCTAACATTTCCTATGAGTCAATGTTGGCTGGTGCTCACTATTTTTGGGGGGCGGAACAACCAACACTCAATCCACCCCCCCCCCCCCCCCCCGAGATGAGACAGACAGCGTGTCATCCAAAACAGCAACCCCATCCATGGGAGATACAGATGGAGGTGATCATGTAAACCCCTCCAGCGGCATTCACCCAAGAGGCTGCCTTAACTTGAGGAGTCAGGGAGAAGGAAGAGCCAGGCCGCTCCGGCGAACACACAGGAGACATTCTCCTTCCGGCCAAATAGATACAGGAAGTGTTTCCTGAGGCACAATTGGTCAGGGAGCCCTAAGACCCCCAGGCCAATGGGGCTTCCTGATTGGTCAGGAGGAGAATGAAAAAGAATAGAGAATATTCATTCGCTACTGTCATAGACCTGGGTGGGCTCGTAGCGCAATGCTCTGCGCCCCAAGCCCACCCTTATTTTGAACCCTATTAGAGCCTCTGGCTTTAATCAGGTGCTTCAAAACAACACCCACCCCGCATTGGAATCCATGCACCCATCATCCTGAAAGGGGTCGGACACATGGATAGGGAATGGTGGCGATGGAATGAGGAGGTGGTGCCTGTGCGCACTTAATGGATGGGCCACCCCTACTATGTATATGTACTGTTAAAACTAAAAGTGGTCTAGCTCCCTGAGCAGTGCTGTTGGCTCCGTGTGCAGGGTGGGAGCATTAGACTGATAGTGACCCAGGCCCCTGCTGGTGTGCAAAATCAGCAGTCTGACTCTTCTGCATGTAAGTATTTTTAAACTTTGCTGCAATACATAGCATGTAAATGCAGCCTAATTATATTACAGTAATAAAAACGGAGGCTTCACTTAGGCTTTAATATCCATGACTCAAACTGCCCAACTTAAGAGAGCGGACTTCAGGAAACCTATGTCCAAACTCTCACACGCAAGCAGCAGTTGATTCTGCATCATGCTTCTAACATAGGGTATTTGAAACCTGTAAGAATACACCGAAAGAAAAGCATACCATATTTATTAATGTACAGCATATGCATTCTGACTGCGTTCTAATAAATATAAAGGCTTGAACTGACTTTAAGTCTGCTGTCAATGTAAATTTTGTAACATTCGGTCCTAAGTGTAGCTGCAATCAGATTTTACACCTTTCATTTCAAGGATGAATTTCTTTTTATTTGGTTATATTATATACATTTGATCATATACTAATTCCACATTGCATGGAGCATATTCATCTACATTTAACAATATATTGTTTTTATATTCTTGCAAATTGGATTGCGCCTATTTTAACTATGGAATGTTTGAGTGTGTTCTGCCGAGAGAGACAAATGATTGCTAGCCTTGCATGATTTTACCATGGAAAAACTAAATAAATACATACCCTGAAATGAGGGTGAAATGACAGGGAAGATGAGAATTGCTTTAATGGCTCCAGTCTGTAGGATCACTCACATACTGAAAGAAGCAGCGGTATTGTCACTAAGCATTGAGCCAGACACCCTTCAGCAACCACCCTAATACTTCATTAAATTCCAGCCTCTTGTGCAACTACAACCTCCTGCCTTTTACTAAATGGGTAACATTTATTTTCATCTAAAAATAGAGAGAAATTACTGGTATTGTGGCATACATATAAAAAGCACCGTTAAAAGTTGTGTCATTGCTTTAGAAGCAAACTGTGGGTCTTTGCGTGCATAGTGTTTGGGTATTTATTCTGCCCTGAATTTATTACCAGCTACTGTGAGGACCTGGGATATGCTAGCAATGAATGACATTTTTGAATAAGTGATGCTGATGAAAGGCAGGAACACATTGATATCTACATCCGGGGTCTCCACACTTTTCAGTAAGAGGGCCACATTGTATATTTTACAAATATTAGCGGGGGGAAAAAAGTTTTAGAAATGAAGAAATAATAAATGGGCTTTACTTGGAGCTGTTTTGGAATCAGAATAATATGGTTCAGAACAAAACAAGAAAGAGTCTCACCCCTTACATCAAGTTCCCCATGTGAACCCCCCCTTTCATTAGTGTTACCTCTTACGTCTAGGTTCTGAGCACCTGTCAGGGTTTTACCCACACGAAACGGGCAAGCCAGGCATCAGCGCGTGTGTGTGCGCCAGTGCACATCCCAGGTGATCGCACTTGTGCGATTGGACGCGTGTGCGCACACAGCGTGCGCGTTAGTGCTGTTTGGCGCCAGTGGCCCTACTTAAGGTGGGCAGCTGCACTTGCTCAGTGCTACTTGTCTGCAGCTCTGTATCTGAGTCTCCTGTAATCCGCCTGCTGATTGTATTCCCTGACCTGGCTTTCGATTGACCTTACTGACCTCTCCTGTCCTGACCCCGGTCTGCTTGACCTTGCTTTGGATCGAACTTCTGTTACTGAACCCCTGCCTGCCTGTACCTCGCTTCTGCCTGCTGAACATACCTGATTGCTTTATCTGTTGTGACCCGGCCTGCCTGATCATCCCTCTGTCATTCAAGTGTGCTGCATCTTGGTCCTGCTGCTGTTGCTCCTGTGCCTGCTGACCACTGACTGCTGATCCATCATCTACCCTGCAGTTCCAGTCTCCGAAGGACCCAGCTGCTGCTTCCAGTTCAGACACTCCTACCCCGCTGCGCTCACGGGACCACTGCCTCCATTCCAGTGGTCCCTGAACCAGAGTTGTAAGAGAGGTCTTCTTCCGTCAAGTCAGGCTCACCACCAGGTACCTAACAGCACCTCATACAGCAGCGACCCCATTGAAGCCCCATTTACATCAGAGTGCCCATCAGTGCCCATCAGAGCCCTTACCATCAGGGTCACCATGTGATCCCCCTTTCATCAGGAAAAAAATATATACCTGTTCTCAGATCCCAATAGCTTGCATATATTCTACCAGGTGCTAAAGGGGTGAGATCACATTAACACTAAAAATACTGGATGAACCCTCTGCACACTGCTATACCTTTTCACGCAAAATTTGCTATAAAAAATAGGAATATTTAGTTCACATATATATTGCAATACTTGTTTAAGCTGGCCATCTGCATCAAAGTAATCCCTCTTTAGCCAGTCCTACTCTGTTTTGCCACTGCAAATACTGCTGTGGACACAATGCCAACCTGGGGCAAGGATTTTCATCAGGGTCTCCATCAGAACCCCCTTTACATTAAAGTCCACCTTAGGAGTCCCCCTTACATCAAAGTGCCCATAAGCGCCCCCCATTTCTTTAGAGTCCTCATTTGAATACACCTTACATCAGATTCCCTATCAGTGGTCGACCTTTACCTTGCTTACAGTGTGACTGTATTCATTGTAACAGCAGGGCATGAGTTGGAGCAACTGTGAACAGAGGAAGCCCTGTCTCTCTAGCGGAATAAGCACAACATTGATTACTAGAGTGCTGTCGGTCCTAAAAAATAAACTGACCTGGAGAAAAACTGTTTGGGGGAGGGGACCTAGTCCTAGCTGTGGGCTGGTTTCAATCCTGTAGGCAGTCCCTGGGTTACAAACAAGATAGGGACTGTAGGTTTGTTCTTAAGTTGAATCCGTTTATAAGTCGGAACAGATACATTTTTTAGGTGTAGCTCCAGCCAAAAAATATTTTTTAAGCTTTTTGGATGCAACTTTTGTTTTACTGTCTGTGCCCCTGTTCAGAAGATGTCACCTCACTTTCTGTCCCAATGACAATTGGATTTTGAAAATCTTGGGTTGTTAGGGAAACATGCACTGGGGACACCTTTTTCCCATATTAACTCTTACAGGAGTGAATTTCACTTCCTAGGGGTAGATTTCCTCTCACTTCCTGTTGTCTCCCTCCATTTGTAAGTAGGAATCATTTGTAAGTCAGATGTTTGTAAGTAGGGGACTGCCTGTAGTGGGCTGGATTTGGTCAGTGAGCCGTAGTTTAAAGACCCCTGGTTAACACATGGGAACTATAATGTAGGAATTATGGGATGCAATGCTCTCCTTGCCTCTCCCACCGCCCACAGCCCGGAGAGCAACCGTTGCTCTGATCTGAGTGCTGCCCAAGAGATGGGGTATGTGCAGGGCCCTGACTGACTGGGGGGTGAGCAGCCTGTGACCCCTGCGACCTGGGTGACTGATTGTAACCGTCCAAAACCCAATGGTAGCAGCGGATGAATTGTTTGCTGCCCCCTAAAATAAACCCTTGTCTTGATAAGACTATAACAATCAATAAGACTTAAAAAACATGCAGGGCGATGTTGAAAGCCCGAATGGTAGACAAGTGAGCTGGAGATGGCCTTGACCTACGGTGAACCAAAGGAAATTGTGGAAAACTTCTACAATGGGCACATGCAAGTAAGCATCTTTGGGTCTATGGAAATGAGCCAGTCACCTGGCTGGACCCCCTATGAATCGGGGACAATTTATCCATCTTGAACTTCTCCTTTTTTTGATGAAATTTTTTTAGGTGCATGAGGTCTATAACCGACCTCTGCAAGCCGTTCTTCTTCTTCATGAACATACACAGGGGCAAGTACATGTCCTGAAATCTTTCACATTCTTTCACATTCTACCGAGCCCTGCCAAGATACACGGGACATCCGGCTCTGTATCTCAAAAGCGCCATTTTTAAACGGCAAAGCTGCAGAGGGATACTGACAAGGGTGCAGATGGACACTGACAAGGGTGCAATGATGGACAAAGCTGCAGATGGACACTGATAAGGCTGCAATGATGGGCATTTAAATGTAAGTTTTTTTCCTTAAACTTCCCTCCTAAAAGTTTTTTGTTCTTAAAATTCCCTCCTAAACTTGGGGTGCGTGTTATACGCCAATAAATACGGGTAACAAGAGCATATCCACTATGCGAATTATGTCAATTGAAGCCTCACCATGGAAATTGCATCCTTAAAAACTTGTCTTCCACATTTTCACTGCTTTAAACATGGCTACAGGAGCTCAGGCCAACTTTCAAGCCATTCACTGCATCTTCCAAGGAAGAGTGACATGCTTGCTTGCCTTATCAAGGCCTCAACAACTAGATAGGCAACCTTTAAATGCGTCACATCCTTATACAATATCCCTAAATGGTTAGAGCTTGGCCATTTTGCTCAGAGGGGAGGTATCTCGTAACCGTGCCACTCACCCAAATGATGTCCCTTAGTTCCATTAGGAATGGGAAATTATATAGTATGCTCTCTCTAGAGGTGCTTAAGGAACTTTCTCTTGCTTTGCAGGAGACTCTACAGGTTATAGGCATGTAAATGCCCCCTTCATTGCCTTGAACAGAGGCGTCACCAGGGCACAGTGACTCATCTCCCTCTGCCTCACTGTCAGAGGTCTTCATAAATGGATGGCTTGGGTGGGATGGTTCCAGTTCTACTTGGCCGTCCTAGTGGGAGAACATGCCGTAACAGCCATTGGACTTTGCGTGTGGCTTGTACCCCACTCTTTGAAGGATTCTTGCACCACGTGCCTGAACAGAGATTCCATTTGGAAATCACCATCCCCTATTCCAATGGCCTGGGCTTAGCATAGCTCACAGAGACTTGCCCTCTGGGACCTGAGTCCCGCATCCCCAGCAGGCTCCCTCCTTGGAGCAGCTGTCATGGAGGTGGGTGCGGTGTCTAGAGGGGGATTCAGAGCTTCTGCTATGAAGGCTGGACCTTCATAGCAATGATGACTAAATCTGGAAGAAAAATGTTGATGTTATGACATAATGAGGTCTTTATCATATAATATTAGGAGATATTCACTTTGCATGCAGCCGCTGATGTCAGCGGCGCATGCACTGTGAATGCCCAGCTGAAGGTCCGTCAGACGCTGCCGGACCTTGACGGGAAGAATACTCCATGTCATCGTGGCTCTGGCATGGGAGCCCCAAACCCAGAAGAAACACTGAGGGCAAGATGTCAGCTCCATCGGCATGGACCGGGCTATGATATGGGGACCTCGTTTTAAGGTAGGTACTTCATAACAAGCTAGCTCTTTATGCCTTTGCCTTACAGGGTTTTTTTTTTTGGTTTGTTTTTTTTACATGTGCAGGTATACAACTGCTTTAATAGCTTTTCTTATCAGCAGTATATAGCAGTCTTGTGACTTCTATCAGTGTCCAGTTAAAATTTGTAGGACTGTCCTATGAGCATGCAGGATCCCTGACTGTGCTGATCACAAAACTCTCTAGCAATACACACCAAACTGAGCTTGTGCAGCTTGTCCCCTAGTTCTGTACTGTCAGGAAATTTATTGGGGACTGTGGAAGAAGGGGAGGACCAGAGAAGACAGGATCAGACAGCCAAAGTGGAGGATTAGCCCCTTAGGTTCCACGGTGGGTATAGCAGGCATACTTTACTGCATATACAGACTGATTTTACTGTTGTAGGTTTAGTAACACTTTAAAGGAGTTGTAAAGGCAGAAGATTTTTTATCTTAATGCATTCTCCATTGGCTCCTGGGGCTGTCAATCAAAGTCAGTCAGCCAATCAGGGGAAGGAGGGGGCGGGGCCAGGTTGGGGCACCGTGTCTGAATGGATACGCAGAGCTCTGACTTGGCTTAGGTGCCCCGTGTAGCAAGCTGCTGGCTGATGGGGCAATCAAAGGAGGGAGGGGCTAGGAGTAGCAAAAAGGGACACGAGAAGAGGAGGATCCGGGCTGCTCTGTGCAAAACCAACTGCACAGGAGGTAAGTATGATTTGTGTATAATTTAAAAAAAAAAGGAGCCTTTACAATTAGTGTAACTCGGTGGTGAATCTGCCACAGCTCGAGGAACCCTCGTTGAAATTGCCTGCTCTGCTACACAATGAGTTTCTCACCTTGTCTTCTGATATCTTAGCTGCTAACCTCTTTTCCTTTAGTCAAAGAGTGATTCCTTGTGTTTTGGAAAGACCTCAACTATATCAGTATCAGTCTTCAGTAAGAACGCTTTCAAGTTTGTCCATTCCCATCAGTGTTGAGTTTTGCTCCTTCAGATCTCTAATCTTCCAGGCTTCCAAAAGGGTAACATGCTCACATCTGGCATAGTGGTATCTAACCTGGAACTATTTTTAATCACTTTCTGTCTGGCCATAGTACATAAAGAGCCAGAAGGGAAGAGTGCTGATATAGGTGGGCATACCCGTACATCCCCCCGAATCTGTTGCTTGTGAGTGCTCCCTGGTGACACTGTACTGCTAGGGTAACAGAATGCAAAAAAAACTTCAGATTTCAGATGCATGCATGTGTGTGTATATGAATTCTTCTCATTTGTATGCCATCACTTTTATACATAGATAAAAATACTCATATTCATACATGTATCATATGTTTATAAGGTATGCTTTGTTTATATGCCAATTAAAGTTTACAGTTTCTCCTACCACGTGTCTTGTGCATCACTCAAGGTCCTACAAGCCCCTTTCTTTTTAGTACGGTATGTAAAAAAAAAAAAGTAAAACAAAAAGGTAAAATATTGATCTTTTTCCCTGTCGCCAATCAGTGTCTCTTATTACTGCCACCCACTCAAAGTGCCCCTAAACACCGACATCCCACTTACAGTGTTGCTGATCCGTGCCACACCAGTGATAGTGTCCCCAATCAGCACCACAGTAGTTACGGTGTCCCTGATCAGCGCCACAGCAGTAACGGTGTCTGTGATTACCGCTGCATCAGTTACAGTGTTTGAGATCACCACCACACCAGTCCCAGTGTTCCTGATCACTGCCACAGTCCTCTTAAAGTTAATTGGTAGTCAGGAAATTAGATGCATCTTTTATGCCCCTGAAACGCATGATGGTGTGCCTTGGATTTTGTGTCCCTCTATGCATCTCAGTTGTGAAAAAGTCTCATGCTCATGCTGTGGGTAAGAAATAACTTGTTAAAATGATAGCTTTGTGGGGAAAAAAAATATTTTATACTTTCTATACTTAAGTCTTCATTTTCAAAAAAATCTTGACAAAAAAATTACAACTTTTAACAACTCACCATGCCTTTTACTAAATACCCTGGACTGTCTACTTTCCAAAAAGGGGTAATTTGAGGGGGTATCCTGTCCTGGCATGAGATAGGCAGTCTGTACATCAGGACTGATCAATTTTTAAATATATATACCATAGTTTGTAGACTCTATGATTTACACACAGACTAAATAATATACACTGATGTGGGTTTTTTTAACCAAAGAAATGTAGCAGAATATATTTTGGCCTAATTTTATGAAGAAAGAGTATTTTTTGCAAAATTGTAAAACTGGTAAATATACCCAGGTCTCCCTTAGTAGTGTATAGGCTGCCATCCACAAGCACAATTCTATGCACACTGACAAGGCAGGGCCAGTCTAGGGGATGTCTTTACAGTACATAATTTATTGCTGAAGAACTTGAACAGGAGAGGGGTTAAGGTCACGGGATACTTCAAAAGATTAACAACAATCAATGGGAGGACAAGGAGGATGGTCAAGCCAACATATCCGAAAGACTACTTTACCAAAGGGATGAAAACAGTCCTCCCTGATGCAACTGAGGAAAACCTGATTATTGACCGTATACATAGGTTACCTAAACCTAAACATATTGCCTCACATCTACCAAGGGATACTATAGCAAGAATCCACTTTTACCACACAAAGGGTCAATTCATGACCACCACCAGACACCGTGACTCTCTACCCTCTGATGTGCAGGAAGCTAGCCACAATAACAAAGCCACTAAATAATCATAAGATAACATGCCACTTAAAATGACTTAATTTAATGTTAAGGGCCTGAATAACCCATACAAGAGATGCATGGCATGGAAAGAGGCAATTCGACTTAAATGCGATGTGATTTGTTACCACTTTGCCTCCCACAGACCGCCAATTTTTCAACATCAAAAGTTCCACATGTGTTTCAGGCGAATAGCCCATCTAAAAAGAGAGGTGTAGCAATAGCTATCAAGGACACGGTCCAATTTACCTGCTTAAACTCATATTCGGAGGAATAGGGTAGAAATCTAATACTTATATTTGAATTGGATGGTACTAAATACACACTGGTGAACGTCTATCTCCCGAACATGAAACAGCTACATTACCTGGGGAAAATTTGGAAAAAAGTTGATACAATGCGCCAAGGAAATGTAACGTGGTGTGGTGACTTTAACATGATTGCGGACAGAGATCTGGATTTGTCTAGTGGCACTAGGCTCCAGCAACGTAGAGCGACAATGGACTGATTTATCTCAGACTCAGGTTTATTCGATGTGTGGCGATGCCAACATGCATCAGAGAAGGACTATATGTTTTTTTTCTAGTGTACACCACACATATTCCCGTATAGATCTGTTCTTAACAGACAAATTTGTATTACAACAAGTAGTTAAATCAGAAATACACGATATCACGTGGTCAGACCACGTGCCTATAGCCATGTGTGTGGGGGATCGCCGGGCCGAGACCAGAGCAAACAGGTGGCGGATTGACCTTTACAATCTATCGAAGCCAGAAAACTAAGCCCAAATTAAAGAATCACTGGAGGAGTTTTTTTTGCCATTAACACTCCCTTGTTCGACGATCCCTTCATGCTATGGAACACACATGAAGTTTATATAAGAGGCCTGCTTATACAAATTAGTGCAAAAGCAAGGAAACAGCAGTCTAAACGACTTTCTGACCTACTAGCCCAAATTAGCCATTTAGAAAACCTCAACAAACAAAAAACAATCCAACACATTAGGGAGGTACTATTTACAGCTAGAAAAGACTTGCAAACCCATCTGGTGGCCCAATAGGACCACCAGGTGCGTTCTTTGAAGGCAATGTCCTACAGGTGTGGAAACACGATGGGGAAATGTCTAGATAGTCATTTGAAAGAGAAGACAATCAAACAGAAGATTCCCTACCTGGTGAATCCCACAACCAACTTAAAAGTAACGAATCCTAAAAAAATAGCTTAGACCTATTTCAATGCTAAATGTGGATGTTAAAATATACTCCAAACTAATAGCACACAGATTAGCGACCCAATTGGCAAAATTAATCAAATATGACCAGGATGGTTTTGTGTTGGGCTGCCAGGCCACAGACGCTACTCTGCGAAAGTTAAAATGGATGCACTTCATGGAAAAAAAAGGGAGCCTTCTCTGCTCCTCACGTTGGATGCAGAGAAGGCTTTCGATAGAGTGCATAGAGGGGGTACCTGGGAGAAGTCTTACAGAAGTTCGGTCTGGCGTGCCCAATACAAGACGCAATATTCGCACTGTACTCTTGCCCATCAGCGTTTGTGGTCACAGAGGGTATGTTCTCTAAAAGATTCCAAATCACAAATGGGAAGAGACAGGGGTGCCCCCTGTCTCCCATAATTTTTGCTCTAGTTATGGAACCCTTAGCAGAAAAAATAACAGACCCTAACATTCAAGGTATACAAGCCCATACAAATCAACACACAATTTCCCTATTCGCAGATGATGTTATAATCTCATTATCCTACCCAACTACATCACTGCCTACTGCCCACAACATACTGCAACTATTCAGTAAAGTATCTTATTATAAGGTTAACACCACAAAATCAAACATACTAGGCATAGGCATAAGCAGCAACATGGAAACTTCCCTCAAACAATCTCTCCCGTACCCTTGGACCAAAGGCTCAATCACATATTTAGGAATTCAACTTACATCTCCCCTTGCAAATCTTTATCGAGTAAACTACATCCCCCTTATTAGTATGTTTCAGCAGAAACTTGTCAGAATTCAAAAACTTTATTTGGCGTGGTCTGGCCGCCTAGCAGCATATAAAATGTTACTGCTACCGAAATGTATCTATTATTTCAGAGCACTACCAATTCAACTACCTACGTCCTTTTTCACTACTATGCAACAACTATCGAAGTTTATTTGGGCAGGCAAAAGAGCTATATGCTCACCTCACATACAAAATGAGCTTAAACTAGTAGGGGGAATAGGAGTACCTGTGCTAAAAGACTACCACACAGCGGCCGTTCTAGACCAACTCAGGAACTGGTTTACTGAACCCATTTCCAAACCGTGGTGCCAACTAGGAAACGCATGGCTGAAGGTCAAATCCCAGCTTCGCTCCTTATGACCCGTAAACTGCCAAAAGACAGTGACCTAACAGACCACCCCACAATTCACGCAATTTGTCAGGCCTGGATGGAGCTAAGTCCACTGGGGAGTGTAGACTTTCCAATAATTTAACATACCAATTCCCCTAGATACCCTAATGTGGACAATACCTAACTTAAGGCTTCATAAGTGGACAACAAATAATGTACTAACTCTAGCGGACATAGCTGAGGGGGACAAAATAAAGCCCTTCATAGCTATTCAACGTAAATTCAGACTCCTAAACACAGAACTATTCACATATAACCAAATCTCCTCGTATTTCCAAACAGTGAGCCACTCATCGACCGATCCCTGAAAAAATATGGAACTTTCTGCATTCTAGCAACCCCAAATTGAAAGGTATAACGTTAATCTATAAAGCATTGAACGCCAAGGCCGTATTCACCAAAATTAGTCCGGTACTGAAATGGGAAAAAGAACTGGGCAAAGATTTCTCAGATCTAAATTGGTTATGGGCGATAAAAGTCCACCAACTATACGCTAGATGTGCAAACTACAAGGAGCTTAACCAAAAACTCATGCTGAGGTGGTATTATACTACCTACATACTCTCCAAATGCAGATGGGCCCCTGACACATATGGTGTGGTCATGTAACACTCTCTGTAAATTCTGGTCAGATATATCCCATCTGATCTCCAGAGTGCTTGGAACCCGAGTAAAGTTGAATATTGAACAAGCAATTCTGAGCATAAATATGCACACTTACCCAAAACCAGTAAGATCTATAATTACCCACATATTATTAGCGGCAAGAGCAGCAATAATGTACAGGTGGAAAACGACAGAAGCCCCTAGTGTAGTGTAATAACCAGATTAAATACGAAGCCAAATATGAGAGGATAATGGCATACAAGGACAACAATGCTTATAAATACGAGTCAAACTGGTCCCCTTGGAGAGCCTTCCTTCCGAGTTCATCCCCTCCCTCTGTTAAGCCTTAAACTTTTAAAGATTTTTTTATAGAATGTTTAGGTTATGTTATTTTTTGTGAAATGTTGACCATAGGGGCTTACTTTGAATACCTAGGTAAAGGTAGTTGAATAGTATTGACACAATGAAGATGGCGGGGGGAGACTGTACCCTGCAACGCAGAGTGATCCCATAGGGGTGCACGGGGAAGCCCCCAACTTCCTTCGCAGGATATACCGGAGATAGAGATCCATGTTTTACGGAATGAGCCCTACTGTTAAAATTAAATGTAACCGTTAATACATTACACAATTGCTAAACTAAAATTGTGTGTGTAAAGTGACGATAGTACAATGTGGAATTGATGTGTTATTTGCTATTTACATGTTCAATAAAAATAATTGAAACAAAAACGGCCCTGATCTGATGCCTCTTTCAGGGATTGGCTGGAGCATGATAACTATTCATGCTATGTTTCCCTATATTCTTGAAACTTCTTCCAGATGTAGGTGAAAAAAAAATCAAACAGCCCGCCTGGAAACCTTGACCAGACAAAAACAAATAAATAATTGCTGCTCCACTGACTACATTAAAGCGGGAGTGCGCCGTTTTTTTTTTAAAAGCCAGCAGCTACAAATACTGCAGCTGCTGACTTTTAAAATAATGACACTTACCCGCCCAGCACGCCCGCGATGTCGGCACCCAAAGCCGATCTCTCGATCATCTCTCGGGTGCTGCCGCCACCATTTTGGGTATGGGAATCAGGAAGTGGAGCCTTGCGGCTTCATTTCCCGTTTCCCTACTGTGCATGCGCGAGTCGCGCTGCTCAATAAGGATGGTCCCCGCTGTCTCTGGGATCCGTGTGTTTCCCAGCAGACAGCGGGGGACCTTCGGAAAGGGGCGTAGATTCTGCAGAAAGGGGCGTACCTTCTGCAGATATCTATGCCGGAAGTGGGTGCAGATACCTGTACTGTACAGGTATCTGCACCCCCCTCCCCCCTGAAAGGTGCCAATTGTGGCGCCGGAGGGGGGGAGGGTTCCAATGAGCAGAAGCTCCACTTTAGGGTGGACCTCCGCTTTAAAGTCAAAAACTAAATTTCTCATAGTAGCCTAACTAGAGGAAAGAGCTACAATGAATTTTGGGGGGAACCCTTCAAAAAAATTTTTTTCAACTGTCATTGTTCTGGTGCACTGTGGCATTGGTTGCTGGGACGCCAACCAGCCTGTACAGAGTCCTTAGTTGCTGGGAGGCAGAAGGCTACTTGCATCCTACCAACCAAAGATGCTTACAGGCCGCACACTGTGGGAAGTTATCATTTAGTGGTAGTAGTAATACCGCCACTAAATGAACGACTTTGGCTAAAGATAGAGTTTTACTTCAGTAGGCAGCCCTATTTACACCCAATGGTTGTGCCAACCCTGTACTTTATTGAACATGTACCCCCATCCCTAGTGCATACATGTAATCTGCAGGTATGCATCCATCATATTTTGAAATGAATAGCTTAGAAATCACTGCTTATTACAACCTGACAACAGATTCTTCAGTACAACATCCTCCATCTTCTTACTGTTAAACTTCAATGCACAATGTGACATTAAGAGACAGGCTTTTTAATATGTAAAGTTATGGTGATATATTTTGAGCAGCAAATTCATCACCATCACTTGGAAAGATAATCTGCCCTGGGACACAAGGAGATGTAAGTCAGGACTGAGGCAAATCAATGACCTGCTCTGTTAAATAAACTTCACAGGATGTCAGATTGGTCTTCTACATCCAAAGCTATAAAAAATATTTGCTACCAAACCAGGCAGAAATGAGATGTGTGTTGTTATATGGGTAATGGTCATAGCCTATTATGCGCATTTTTAAAATCAGAACTCCAAGCTAGCAACTAAATACATACTTAAACTACACTACAGTATATGGAAACATACATGGGAACTAAATACATACTTGCATATATGGAAACATGTTAATGAGGATATGGATAGAATTTGTTCATTCAAAGAAAGTATTTATGTTGAGCTGAAATTACCTTAAATTCAACTGCAATTGCAAGAAACATGATTTTGTACTATATACCCCTTACTCATTCACATGGGGTATGGTATTTGGGACTCCCTTATTGTTAAAGGGAGTTTCCATAGTCCAAGTCCCCCATGTTGAGGGTATTTGTTCTGCTATGGTTTAGGGAGTGTAGATTTAATTCCCTTTCCTTCATGCTCACTTAAGGGTATGTTATGGATTTTTTGGGGACCCCACATTTATTTTACTTGTTTTTCTTTTTTCATGGGGTTGCCCTTAAAAATTCATGTCGCACCCACTTTTTGTGCATATAGATGCTTTTTTTTTTTTTTTTTTTTTTTTTTACAAAGAAAGGGAGGACCCCCACTATGCCAACAACCTATTGCTCAGAAAAAAAAAAAGGATTGATTGGGTTGAAACACTTCAATAAAAAAAAATGGGGATTTTGTGGGCACAGCATGAGACCAAAAAGATATATAAAAAAATACAATCTTTATTACAAAATATAAAATTTAAAAAACATAAACATACATAGCACCTTACTGATAAACCAAATCAACAGTACCCAATAGGCATGGAGGTATGGATAACAGTAGAGACTGTGTGGTTATATAGTTAAATAGGGTCTATAGGTTTCACCATGTGCTTTTGTGTACGCCTTTTGCAAAAAATGCTTCTTCAAGACAATTACTGGGTAGATGCTAATACAAAATTAAAACCAATGAAAAGGTAGCGCAAGTATATATTGTATTGGAATGTGTATAACAATGTAGATAATTTATTCAGAGCTTGAAGAAGGAAGAAGAGAAAAAAAAACCCACCAGACAAAACATCCACAACACATGACTAACATAACCACATACAAAACATACCATATATACTCGAGTATAGGCCGACCTGAATATAAGCCGAGGCACCTAATTTTACCACAAAAAACTGGGAAAAATTATTGACTCGAGAATAAGCCTAGGGTGGAATGCCGCCTGCCAGTGCCCATCATATACAGCCTGCCAGTTCCTGGTAATGAGATGTCACAATGTCCCGCTGCATCAGATCTGAATCGCCGTGCAGCCGCGGGAGCGATGTCCTGCCTCCTATGACACACGGCACAATGATTCCTAGCATTGGATCACTGTGCTGTCTATCACAAGAGGCTGTCTAGGAGGCGGGGCATCGTTATGCGGCTGCACACACTAATGCACAGCAAGGGAAGGAGGAGAAACTCACAGGTTCGCCAGGCAGATTCATGTGCAGCACCTAGCGGGATGGCCCCTGCCCCTTTTTCGCCTTCATTTCGGGACATTTTTTTCTTAAGTTGGACATTCACTCAAGTATAACCCGAGGGGGGGTTTTCACCGGGATGACACCTGTGGTTGCTGACATCCCAGAGGGAGATGCTGCTACGACTGTTACTGAGACTGCTGAGGAGACCACTCTGGAGCAGATGGACACTGTTTCTACCACCATTACGGAAATCACTATGCCTTCACTAGTGAAAGTGAGGCATACAAAGTCTTCTCGGACTAGAGATTTGTTCAGCCTTGAAGCGCTCAGCTGCGAGTGGTTACTCTCTGGGTTGTATTAGAGACCTTTTGGTGATTAGCAGTTCAAGGTGCCCGAGTTTCTTCACCCTTGCCCTCTGTTCCCATACGAGACTGTGTTTGTTGGATGTTACCCCTGCAAATAAAAACCTTTCTAAAGGACTTTTATGGTGCAGAGTTCAGTATTTTGAAACGCAGAGTCCAGATATCAGTAGTTTGCAACGCAGAGAACTCTGCTTTACAGACTAATGAACTCTGCATTAAAAACTACTGAACTCTGTGATACAAAATGATGACTTCTGAACTGTGCATTCAGGGTTGCGTAAGACCCCTTTCACACTGAAGCACCGCTAATGCGCCGATAGTTTTTGCGGTGCTTTACCAAAGTTTAAGTGGCGCTTTTGTGGTGCTTTTCAAGTGCTAGTGGGACTTTTATTTTTAAGTTCCTGGGACAACAGGACGTTAAACAAACAAAATCTCTTTTTACAGTGCTTTCAAAGTGCTTTGGAAGTGCTGCCCATTAATTTTAATGGGCAGGGGCATTTTTGGCTCCAAAAACCCGCACCAAAAATGCTGCTTGCAGGACTTTTTTTTACCTCCCCGCAAGCGCACCACCCCAGTGTGAAAACACACATTGAAGTGAATGGGAGGCAGTTTTCAGGCGATTTACAGGCGCTATTTATTGAGCTAAAATGCCTGGAAACGTCCTCGGTGTGGTTCTAATGGTTCTAACTATAAACACAGATTTCACAGATCAGTAGTAACCAACAACAGGTATTTAAAAAAAAAAATACACATACACAAATCAGATACAAAGTCCAAACAAAAAGTAGTAAAATGTTTAACAAGCCCGCAACTAGTGCTACCATTGTCATGTACCTCTAACAGCTCTCAGGACCTCTTTTGCAGCCCCCCACAACCACCGCTTAGGGTGCTGCTCACTGCTCTAATTCATCCTAAAGGTGTTCTATCGGGTTGAGGTCAGGACTCTGCAGTCAATTTCCTGCCTTCTCGTCCTTTGTGTACAGCCTCCCCAGAAGATTTGAAGCTGTTATAGCTGCAAAGGGTCAACTCAATATTGAACCCTACGGACTAAGCCTGGGATGCCATTAAAGTTCATGTGCATGTAACGACAGGTGTCCCAATACTTTTGAGAATATAGCGTATACTGATCTGAATATTTCTATGCACTCTTGTAGCCTATGGCAACCAATAATGACTGAAAAAAATACCAGCTTTAAGAAACGGAAATGTTCAAAATTACAACCCAGACTACAGCGCATGCCGAGTTTCAGAGGGGACATCCCACTTTTGCACAAGTCCTAGGGACAGAATGCATTTCAAGGAATTTCTCCCCTTCAGCTGCAAGCTCCCTGTGTTTGCTGCCTTAGCTACACTCTAATTAGCTAGATTGTAGCCAGCTCTCTGGAATATAGAACACATTCCCTCTATGTTATGGAGACCAGGAGAGTTGTGTAGAGTAATGTGACATCAATGCTTCTCTATAGATAAAGTATGGTGAAGCAAGGAACAACTTCTTAATGCCAAAATCAGTTAGGCCTAGGCCGAGCAAGCGTTATTCAGAAAATTGTCCAAGTTCAGGGGACAGGTCAGAAACTATAGCTTGCTAGCATTTCCTCTACCTTTTAGCAGCCCCTGTTCCCTTAATGCAATCAAGGCTACTGGTACTTGGCTGTCCTCAGGTCTTAGAACAGGGGTAGGGAACCTTGGCTCTCCAGCTGTTTTGAAACTACAACTCCCATGAGACATTGACTGATAGAGGCAGAGGCATGATGGGATTTGTAGTTTTAAAACAGCTGGAGAGCCAAGGTTCCCTACCCCTGTCTTAGAACATGATGCTATATTTCTTGGCCAGATGACATAGTTACTGAATTAATGAAACAAGAAAGGGTATCTGTAGCCGCAAGGCTGTCAAACAGTGACTGGTGGCAGAATATTGGGGCAGTCCAAGGTCCAAGTGCAAGCAATATCCAGTTCCCAGGTTAGGGTATAGGTTGGTGCAGTTTGTACTCCCCACTGTAGTTGGTGCTGAACAGAAGTGGAAATACAGAAAGGAAAGGAAGTCATGAGAAACCTAGTTCTCTTATGACTTCCTGCTGTCACTAGGGGAACAGCTTTCTGATTGGATGCTGGGGCCAAACGTGACCTCCACAGCCATCTTGGGTGAGGACAGTGCTTATTTAGGCCCCTGGTCCCCTGATCTGGCATCTATTGTTCACGTGGTTAGTGTAGGGACAGGTTCCATGTCTGTGAGGGACAGTGTATAGTGGCAGGGAGAGGTTCCAGGGCAGTAAGAAAAGTGCAGGGACTCCACTATCTTCATCTGGGAAGTCTCAAGTTTGGGTTTTATCGGCCAGGCCACATTCCTGCTCCTCATGACAGAAGACGTCAGCAACTCTTCCAGTGCAGTACCACTCTAACTATGTCCATATGTAGCCCCAGACTTGTTTGCTTTCTTGCCGGGCCTGATTGTACTTGGTTGTGAAGATCTTCAATATACTGTTCATATTACTAGCCTCTGTGTGTTCTCTGTCACCGACACACCACACTACACCCTGCTCAAAGGACAAGTACTAAGCAAGTGCAATCCAATAGACAGTTATGAGGTTAGCGCAGTTCGCAAGCAAGCGTAATCCAGTAAAAAGTCTGAGATCAAGCTCAGCCAGCAATCCAAAAAAGCCCAGGTACAAGAGGTGTCAGCAATGAGGAATCCAAATGATACATAACACAGCAAGGCACTACCGGACAGAAGAGAGAGGTAGCTGATGCTATTACAGGATCAAAGTCTATGATAAAAATTGGAACTTTAGTCAGAAAAATAAGTCCTGCTAGCGCTGCCCCTTATTTACATGCAGGGCACCGGACGCATGGATTCCAATGGGTTTTTTTTTTTATTAGAAGCACGTGATTAGAGCCTGAGGCTCTAATTGGCTTCAAAAAGGGTGAGCTCGGGGCACAGCTATTGTCTTCCTGATTCTCCTCCCGGCCAATCCAGGCTCAGGAAGTGGATCTTGAGACCTGATTGGCCACTGAGGAGGAGGAGGAAGAGTTGCAGGGGATACTGTTTAAAATCCAATTATACACTGTCTCACCCTGCTCTGCACATACTCAGTTGCTCTCTATTTTTTGGCACTGTGCGAAATTTGAAGAGGCCTATTTGCTGAAAGCTTAAAGACTTATTGCTGTTCAAGGGCTTCAGCAAAATGGCAGCCTTTAGAAAGAACGGCACACACTAATTTTCATAGCATAATTATTAATGTGGAATGTGCGTTATTTGCTAAAGAACATTATTTTTATTAGGTTGTTAAGGCTAAAGTTCCACACAGAAGAGAAACGGGCATGCACGGCATGGGCCTGCCTCCGCAGGCCAACCAGAATTGAGTGATCACTGTCCTTGCTACCCAGTGGTGTAAAAGTGAGTGAATGTTGTCACCCTAACACAGTGTAAATGTTTGGCAGAACACCACGGATCTTCAAGCACGTCCAAATGGTTTTTATTGAAAAAAGCTCACATCACAAACAGTGTTTGTGATGTGAGCTTTTTTCAATAAAAAACTTTGGACATAGTTAAAGCTCCGTGCTGTGCTGGCGAATATTTATGTAGTATATGCTCCAGTACCCAGCTGGTGGTCGATGCAGCACCCGGTACTTTTGAGAGTTCATTCCAGGAACATGTGCAATGGGAATATGGACTGTTACTAGCATTGTCGCCCTGGGAGAGGAAGTGTGTTAAGGGCAGGCTCACCAAGCGAAAATAAAGAAAAATTAGCCTGAACAGAGAAAACAAATTACGGCCACCATATAAAATGATGGGTATACTGCAATATATACTTTTTTTGGTTTTGGGTTTAGCTATACTATAATGCTATTGACAAACTGCAGCATATGGGTTATGTTTGTTTTTACCCATCTAAATTTTCATTGGAGATAAACTTTGTGAAAATGAAGATGTAAACTTTGGAGCAAGAATGACTCTTTACCACCATGATTAGCTTAACTAGTTTTTAATATAAAAAGTCAGTTTATTATGCATACTGAAATATGAAAATTGGGTACTTCTTTATTATGTAGTACCTTAGTACAGGATTTTTGAGAGTAGGTAAATTTCCAGACTTGGCTGGCAGCCAAGGCTGGGTGCGTTTTGGTGATCTGGGTTGGGAGTGACCTAGAATAGAGCTGGATGACTCAAAGGTGGTTTCACTGGGACATCCCACTTCTTTCCAGAATTTTCTGGTACTTTCTGGAAAGAGAGGTGGAGAAGGGAGTGGAGCAACCTGGGGTATTCTGAGGAGCCCTGACCAATCCCGAATCTGAATTGACAGGGGGCAGGCCTCCTTAAATAACCAAGGTCAGTCCAGCTGGGGAGGAGTTGATCGAGTGGAAAATGGAGATTGAGTGTTAGGGCCTTTGAGGGAGCTCCCCAGTCTTGGGGGGAAGGGGTGACGGACAGGACCCTCTTACAACCCACAGAGGTGTCCTGGCCAGGAGGCACAGGAGAGGAGCAAGAGAGGACAGTGGAAGAACACTGCCAGGCAAGTCTCCAGTAGTTCCATAGAGGCAGCCAAGAGGGCTGGTGAGTGTTCACACTATCAGGAGGACTGGGAGGCATGCCTGAGTGGACTGAGATGCAGCAGTCGGAGATGGTGCTGAGCCAGTCTGGAGAATGGTGGTGGCAGGGGCAGTGGAAAGGAGCAGCTGCAGCCAGGAGGGCTGAGAGTACCTGAAGAGGTGGTGCTGGGAGCAGTAGCCACAGTGACAGCTAGCACTGGGACTTTATGTTTTTCTACACCATAGGGGCCCGCAGTCCCTGCCGGTAAAGGGCATCTTCTTTAGGCCTGGCTGAGCCAGTGTCTAGCCTACAGTGCTAGCTAGTCCAGGAAATGCAGCAATGATGTGATGTGCTAGAGGAGAGACGAGTGATACTCTGCAAGTAAGAAAGTGCAGGAGCAGAAGAGAAATTTGTATATACCGTGGTGTATATAGTTTAGTCCTAATATTGACTTTTGGATTACCTGGGCATCTCATAAGTATCCATCCAAGTTTAATCTCCCTCAATAAAACATAAAAATCAAGTTCAAGGATGCTTTCATGTCTCTGAACGAGTGAGTGCCTGGCTGAGCAGGGTGAAAGACGGACCACTACATCCAGCAGCCCCTACGGGGATAGCGCTACAATTACATGCACATTTTGGTTGGTTTGTATCAGTTTGTTGTAGTTGTCGTGTTTTCCTACAATCTTTCTGTGCAAATGGGGACAAAATCTAATGCTACAGGGGCTCCCTACCTACAATTTGAGGGTCATTGATGACACCAGCAAAAATACTTTGATTTAAAGAGGAAGTAAACCCTGATGAGTTTACTTTCTCTTTGATTCCCAGCAAAGGTAAAGCATAATGGGCTACTATGCATCGCATAGTAGTCCATTATGTGTCACTTATCTGACACAGGAGCCAGAGAAGTCACCGCTGTCCCCTGTAGTCCGGAGCATCCATCTTCTCAGTGGGTCTCGCTGCTCCGCCGCTGTCATTCGACTAAGCCGCGATGACGTCACTCCCGCGCATGCGCACGGTACCGGTGATATTATGGTATGGGCAGGAGTATGCTATGGACAACGAACACAGGTTCATTTTATTGATAGCATTTTGAATGCACAGAGATACCGTGACGAGATCCTGAGGTTCATTGTTGTGCCATTCATCCCCGACTATCACCTCATATTGCAGCGTGATAATGCACGGAGCCATGTTGCAAGGATCTGTACACAATTCCTGGAAGCTTAAAACATCCCAGTTCTTGCATGACCAGCATACTCACCGGACATGTCACCCATTGAGCATGTTTGGGATGCTCTGGATTGGTGTATACGACAGCGTGTTCCAGTTCCTGACAATATCCAGAAAATTCGCACAGCCATTGAAGAGGAATGGACCAACATTGCACAGGCCACAATTAACCACCTAATCAACTGTATGTGAATGACATATGCTGCACTGCGTGAGGCAATTGGTGTTCATACCAGATACTGACTGTTTTTCAGACACCCCCCATTTCAGAAAAACTGTGCATTGTGGCCAGCCTAAAGTTGGCCATACACCTATAGATTATCTGCAGATTTTCTATGGTTAGATGGAAAAAGTGCAACAGATGTCTCCTTGTATGCTAAACTGCGTGGATGGAGGAATCTCTCACTGGGCCAAGCTTCAGTATCTTGCTAGTCGCTGGCTCTCAACCTAAACAACGCCTGCACCCAATCAGAATGTTCAGGTATTGTGGGAGCTAGCAAGATATGGAAGCTTGGGCCAGTGGGAGATTTTGCCATCCACACAGTTCAGTGTAGATGGAGGAATCTGTTCCACTTTTTTCATCTGACCATAGAAAATCTGCAGATAATCTATAGGTGTATGGCCAGTCTTAGCCCTTGTACACACGGTCGGAGATTCTGACGGAATGTGTCCGATCGGACCGTTTTGTCGGATATTCCGACTGTGTGTGGTCTACATCGGCCTGTTTCAGTCTGAATATCCGACGGACCAAGTTTCCCAACATGTTGGTAAAATTTTCTGACAAAATGCTCCGATCGGACATACACCGATCATGTGTAGAGAATTCCGATCGGACAAAGTGCCACGCATGCTCAGATCAAATTCCTACACCAAAGCTATTGGCTACTAGCGTGAACGTAGTCCCGTCGTAACAAAATAACGTCATCACATAAGATTTTCCGACAACTTTGTCCGACCGTGTGTATGCAACAGTTTCGGACAAAATCCGACGGATTTGGTTGTCGGAATCTCTGACCGTGTGTACAAGGGCTAAGGCACACCTGTGCCATAATCATGCTGTCTAATCAGCATCTGGATATGCCACACCTGTGAGGTGGATGGATTATCTCGGCAAAGGTGAAGTGCTCACTAACACAAATTTAGACAGAGTTGTGAACAATGTTTGACAGAAATAAGCCTTTTGTGTACATAGAAAAAGTCATAGACCTTTGTGTTCAGCTCACGATAAATATGGGCGAACACAAAAGTGTTGCATTTATAATTTTGCTCAGTGTGTGTATATATCTATATATATATATATATATATATATATATATATATATATATATATATATATATATACACACACAGCGCTGATCCTAGGGTCACAGACGCCTAGGTTCAGAAATATTTCTGGTGCCCCCACATGGGCGTGGTCATCTTACCAACGCCTACCCTTTACATATGTTTCTATGGCAACGACTCAAACACAGAGATGCTCCCCTAAGAAGTCTTTGTTACCCTAGGATCCTCCCATGATCTTTTAACAATAAAGATATAGTATAGTAAAGATATATAGTAACTGAGGCATGAGGATCATTTTAATCAGGTTCACTCTACCTGCCACCGACAGCGTGAATTCCATGTCTTAATCTGATCCCTGAACTTTTGTAACAGCGGGATATATTTAATCTCCCATAGTCACGGATCTTAGATGTCACCTGGACCCCCAAGTACCTGAATGAGGTAGTTAGAGGTACGGTATTAGTGATGGGGGCACCCCCCCTTCATCAATGAGCATCAGGGATGATTTAGTCCAGTTAATCTGAAGCCCGGAGTACCTGCTGAACTCTGCTATGGTAGACATGGCTTCTGTGAGGGAGCCATCCACATCTCCAAGTAGGACCATAGTGTCATCTGCATATAACATCAGTTTCTCCTGTTTGTACCCATATTGGAAAGCCGGCAATACCAAGGTGGGCTCTTACTTTAATTGGCAAGGGTTCTATGGCTAATGCAAAGAGCAGGGGTAACAATGGGCACCCTTGTCTCGTGCCCATACCCAGAGTAAAGGCGTGTGACGTGGCCCCAGATGCCCGAATAGCTGCCTGCAGGTTGTGATAAAGCAGACGCACCCACGCAATGTATGCATCTCCAACTCCAAATCGTCAAAGGATCTGCCACAGGTACTCCCAAACAACGATATCAAAGGCCTTCATAGCATCCA
Source organism: Lithobates pipiens (assembly GCF_037356315.1). Lineage (NCBI taxonomy): Eukaryota > Metazoa > Chordata > Amphibia > Anura > Ranidae > Lithobates > Lithobates pipiens. Next base: position 185,591,764 of record NW_027507685.1, on the reverse strand, counting down.
GTGAGAGCAAGGCCCGCTATCACACATTATCCGGGGACTGCATATTCAGGTAAAGCCTCCTTATACTTACTGCTGTTGACTTGTTGGGCATGAATCCAGCCTGATCTTGAGGATGTACAATATCCGTAATGGCACCATTTACTGCAAATCTTTTTTTAATAAATACAACCCTATGTATTCCTAAAAGTGCTATCAGTTAAATAATCTATAAACCTAATTCTAAAACCCTGCACTAGCCATGTTTGTTCATTTGCAGATTTCTCAAAGTGGGAAACTGTTGCTTAGAATTGCACGATATTACTCAACTCTATTAGTACATTTTTTGCTTCGCTTTTACTTCCAAAAAACTGTATTGCATGAATGAAAGTTGCTCCTGCAGTCTCATAGGCAGCCTACGTTCGAAGGGTTAAGCTCCACAGAGCGGACATGTAAAATCCAGTATGTTATATCTCCTCTGACTGAGGCAGACAGATCAGCAAAGCATGAATTGTAACTCTCCATAGAGCCATCTGCTTACAATTCATTACACTGTCTTGTTCCATGGGAGAGGATTTCAAGCCCACAGCGGGGCATTTGTCCACAGTTGAAATGTGAGGGAGAGTTCAGAGTTTGACAGACTCACGATAGGCACAAAAATACTGCTAAACTTTAGCATTTTTATTGAGGGTGTGTGATCCACACTGGCATCCATTTACATTCTCTGCTCAGGTTATATTCGATATGTGGAAATGAATAACAGATGCTGAGGGGATCATGTACTAAGTGGATGGCCCCTGGAAAAAAAAGAGCACTATGGATTGAATTTTATAGGACAGCTGCAATTTTTTATGTAAATACATAATGTATATCTTGTAGAGCTTAAAAGTCCACTATATAGCAAAAACTCATTTGGAAACTGTATGGGGTTAATATAGAGCGGCATGAAAAAAAGAGAACCACAATTTTTTTTGCTTAGAATAAAGATCACGATTCTCAGCGTAACCTCATCTTTCACATTACACAAAAAAATTGGGCTAACTTTACTGCTCAGTTTTTTTCTAAATTAATTGAAGTTTACTTTTCCCCAAAAAATTGTGTTTGAAAGACTGCTGTGCAAATACAGCGTGACATAAAATATTGCAACGACCGCCATTTTATTCTCTAGGGTCGCTGTTAAAAAATATATATATATATATTGTTTTGGGGTCCTACGTAATTTTCCAGGAGAAAATACTGATTTTAACTTGTAAGCAAGTGTCAGAAAAAGGTTTAGTCTTTAAGTAGTTAAACTGACCTCATTTACAGACCAAAGTTCATCCCTTTAATCTAAAAGAACTAAATGTTAAAATTTTTCCTTTTATATGTCAACGCTGAGCAATATTGATAAACATTTGCTGGATGGTTGTGGGTTTTTTTTTTTACAGCTGTGAGTGAACAGAGAATGGTTCTACACTTGTTACATGAATGAATCGTGGAAATGCCGGATTAAGTACGTGGGGGGGGGGGGGGGGGGGGGGGTTGAATAGAGATTGCGATTTTGTAAGGAATGATCGTGCAGCTCTAGGTTAATACCTATACAACTAATACTATTACTTTTTATAAATTGAATATGCCATTATTTTTATTTTTATCCACTTTTACATACAGTCCAACCTGTCCAATGGTGGCAGTTTGGATAAAATATTGTGCAGGGCATGATCTTAAAGTCTTTTTTTTTATTTAAATAACAGGTTATACTTACCTGCTCTGTGAAGTGGTTTTGCACAGAGCAGCGCCCCAATCCTCCTCTTCTCTGGCACTTTTGGCCCCTCCCTTCCTGTTGCTGGCCCCCACAGCAAGCAGCTTGCTTTGGGGGCACCCGAGCCGAGGCGCTGCTCAGTGTTCTCATTCAAAGATGGAGCCACGGCTCTGCCACAGGGCCTCTTTCTCCTCATTGACTTACTGACTGACAGCAGCGGGAGCCAATAGCACCCCACTGCTGTCTCCAGCAATGAAGAGGGAGAGTCCCAGACAGCTGAGACTCCCATGCAACATTGCTGGATCGAAATGGGGCTCAGGTAAGTATTAGGGGGGCTGCTGCACGCAGAAAGTATTTTATCTTAATGCATAGAATGCATTAAGATAAAATAAAAACACTTTAAACCCAGGACCCTGCATTCATTATATCTGATCTCCCACAGTACACAGAACATGGAAATGCAATTGTTTTAGTAAATACAAACTAAATACCATTTCTCATCAGCAGTTAGAGCAGTATTGTGACTTATATCAGTGTCCAGCAGAGCATTGGTTAAAACTTGTAGGAGGAGTTTTTGTTCTCCCCTGATTGTGCAATGAGGCTGCCGGACCCCTGAGCCTCTGTCTGGACAGCTGATCACATGCACTCTCCCAAAAAAACTCTCTAGAAATACAAACCAAACTGAGCATGTGCAGAGTGCCCCCAAGGCTCAGCAGGTGGATTGGGGACTGTGGAAGGAAAAAAGGGATCAAAGAAGAAAGGATCAAACAGCCTTTTTACACAATGCAGAGGATTAACCCCTTAGGTCCCACAGTGAGTATAACAAGCATGCATTACTGTATATACAGACTGATTTTACTGTTGTAGGTTTAATAACACTGAAAGTCTGAAAAGTATTGACAGGGCTTCACTTTTTCCGCATCTTGTTATGTTACAGCCTTATTCCAAAATGGATTCAATTCATTGTTTTCCTCAAACCACTACATACAAGACCCCCTAATGAGAAAGTGAAAGAAGTTTGTTTGAAATCTTTGCAATTTTATAAAAAATTAAAAATGAAAAAAAAAAATCACATGTACATAAGTATACACAGCCTTTGCTCAGGACTTTGGCACCAATTACAGCCTCAAGTATTTTTGAGTATGATGCTACAAGCCTGGCACACCTATTTTTTGGGCAGTTTCTCCTATTCTTCTTTGCAGGACCTCTCAAGCCCCGTCAAGTTTGATGGGGAGTGTAGGTGCACAGCTATTTTCAGATCTTTCCAGAGATGTTTAACCACTTGCCGACCAGCCGACGTCGTCATATTGCGGCAGGTTGACAGAATCCCACGAAACGTTGTAGCTATATGCTGGTCCCTTTAAGTGAGATAGCAGGCACGTAGGGGTCGCAATGACCGCCAGCCACGAGCGATCGCGGGCACGAGAGGCAGAACAGAGATGCATGTATGTGTAAACATGCACATCCCAGTTCTTTGAGAAGAGAGAGTTTGTGAGTTCCTAGGAGCTGGGAACCACGATCTTTCATCTCCTGTAGTCAGTCCCATCCCCCACAGTTAGAACACACACATAGGGAACACAGATAACCCCTTGATCGCCCCCTAGTGTTAACCCCTTCCCTGCCAGTGACATTTATACAGTAATCAGTGCATTTTTATAGCACTGATCGCTGTGTAATTGTCAATAGGTCCAAAAATGTGTTAAAAGTGTCCGATCTGTGTCCGCCATAATGTCACAGTAAAAATCGCATTACTAGTAAAAAAATAAAAATAAAAATGCCATAAATCTTTCCCCTATTTTGTAGACTCTATAAATTTTGCGTAAACCAATCAATATACGCTTTTTGCAATTTTATCACTTTTTGCGATATGTGGAAGAGTACATATCGGCCTAAACTGAGGAAAAAATTAGCTTTTTTTAAAAACAATTGGGGATATTTATTACAGCAAAAAGTACAAAATATTGTGTGTGCTCCAATATTGTCGCTCTTTTTTTGTTTACAGCGCAAAAACTAAAAACTAAAGAGATGATCAAATACCACCAAAAGACAGCTCTATTTGTGGGAAAAAAGGACGTCCATTTTGTTTGGGTACAGCATCGCACGACCGCGCAATTGTCAAATAAAGTGACGCAAAAAATGGCCTGGTCATTGAGAAGCCAGTTCTTCCAGGGCTGAAGTGGTTAGGTTAATTGGGTTCAAGTCTGGGCTCTGGCTGGTCCACTTAAGGACGTTCACAGAGTTGTCCTGTAGCCAGTCATTTGTCTTCTTGGCTGTGTGCTTAGGGTCATTGTCCTGTTGGAAGATGAACCTTTGCCACAGTCTGATGTCCAGAGCTCTCTGGAGCAGGTTTTTTTTAATCAAGGATGTCTTTCCCTCGATCCTGACTAGTCTCCCAGTTCCAGCAATGGAAAAACATCCCCGCAGCATGATGCTGACACTACAAGCTTCATTGTAAGGATGGTATTGCCAGCTGATGAGCAGTTCCTTCAGACATGATGCTTGCCATTAGGGCCACAGAGTTCAATCTTTGTTTCATCAGACCAGAGAGTTTTGTTTCTCATGGTCTGAGAGTCTTTCAGGTGCCTTTTTGGAAAACTCCATGCAGGCTCTCATGTGCCTTTTACTGAGGAGTGGCTTCTGTCTAGCCACTCTATCATATAGGCCTGATTGGTGGAGTGCTGCAGGGATGGTTGTTCTTCTGGAAGAGTCTCCTCTCTCCACAGAGAAACTCTAGAGCTCTACAATTCCTTGGACTTGGCTTAGTTTGTGCTCTTTCATGCACTGTTAACTGCAGAACCCTATATAGACAGGTGTGTCCAATCATATCCAATCAATTAATTTAACACAGGTGGACTCCAAGTTGTGGAAATGTCTCAAGGATGATCAGTGGAAACAGATGCACCCAGGGCTCGAGTCCTGCGGGAACGCATGGGAACGGCGTTCCCGTACTATTTCCACAACGGGAACGCCGTTCCCATTAGCAGCCCGAGTAGCCCGCCGCTCGTGCGTAGCCCGCCGCTCCTCTGCCGCCCGAGTCAGTGACTGGTTGCTAGGCTAGGGCCGCTCCGCGTCTAGCAACCGGTCACATGACATCGGCCGTACACGCGGGCACGCACTGGAGTCAGTGCGCATGCGCCCTCCAGCGCAGCCAGCGGCAGACACACGCCGCTGGCATACGGACTGTCTCCTCCCTCCCCTCTACCCAGTTCTATCCCGAGCGAGAAGACTAGTAAACCAGGTTAGTCACTCAATACTCTGCAATACTCTGCATTACCCCGCAAATACTCTGCATTACCCCGCCAATACTCTGCATTACCCCTCCGCCAATACTCTAAATTACTCTGCCAATACTCTGCATTACTCTGCATTACTCCGCCCATACTCTGCATTACTCCGCCCATACTCTGCATTACTCCGCCCATACTCTGCATTACTCCGCCCATACACTGCATTACTCCGCCCATACTCTGCATTACTCCGCCAATACTCTGCATTACTCCGCCAATACTCTGCATTACTCTACCAATACTCTGCATTACTCTACCAATACTCTGCATTACTCCACCAATACTCCGCCAATACTCTGCATTACTCCACCAATACTCTGCATTACTCTACCAATACTCTGCATTACGCCACCAATACTCCGCCAATACTCTGCATTACTCCACCAATACTCTGCATTACTCTACCAATACTCTGCATTACTCCACCAATACTCCGCCAATACTCTGCATTACTCCACCAATACTCTGCATTACTCTACCAATACTCTGCATTACTCCACCAATACTCCGCCAATACTCTGCATTACTCCGCCAATACTCTGCATTACTCCACCAATACTCTGCATTACTCTACCAATACTCTGCATTACTCCACCAATACTCTGCATTACTCCACCAATACTCTGCATTACTCCACCAATACTCCGCCAATACTCTGTATTACTCCACCAATACTCTGCATTACTCTACCAATACTCTGCATTACTCTACCAATACTCTGCATTACTCCACCAATACTCTGCCAATACTCTGCATTACTCCACCAATACTCCGCCAATACTCTGCATTACTCCACCAATACTCCGCCAATACTCTGCATTACCCCGCCAATACTCTGCATTACCCAATACTCTGCAATACCCCGCCAATACTCTGCATTACTCCGCCAATACTCTGCATTACTCCAACAATACTCTGCATTACTCCAACAATACTCTGCATTACTCCAACAATACTCCGCCAATACTCTGCATTACTCCACCAATACTCTGCATTACTCCACCAATACTCTGCATTACTCCACCAATACTCTGCTATACCCTGCCAATACTCTGCAATACATAACCTGCCGATACTTACTCTGCAATACTTACCCTGCCAAGACTCTGCAATACTTACCCTGCAATGCCCTGCCAATAATCTGCAATACCCAGCAGTAATCTGCCATACCCTGCCAATACTCTGCAATACCTTGCCAATACTTATCCTGCCAATATTCTGCAATACCCTGCCAATACTTACCCTGCCAATACATATTCTGCTAATACCCAGCCATACCCATCCATGCTCAGCCAAAATATTATTGGGGGAGATGACGTGGATATTACAGTAGGGGAGATGTATATTGCAGTGGGGACTATATGGTGGTGACATTTTTCACAGGTTTTTGCAAATTTATTATTTGCTGATCCGAAAAAAGATCCGATCTGTGACTCAGATCCAAGGAATGATCCGATCCATGAGTTTTTTGATCCGTTGCCAATAATCTTGCACGGCAAGGGCAACGTTATTCCAGTTTGTGTGATATTTTCTAATTTGCTGTATTTGAATTTGGAACAGGGTGTATTTGTGTTAGAAATTCCCTGCGAGGGAAAGATCATCACCCATTGTGTTGATTATTCTGTTTGACAAGTTAACTTATTTTGTATTTGTAAACTGGCACTTTACTATATATGTACTGTATTTTCTGTGAAATATATATGCATATGAGCGTACCTTTATTTATTTATTTATTTTTTTGGTGGGGGAGTGGATCTTGGGTGAGAGTTCCCACACTTTTTTCCCCAGCACTTGACCCCTGGATGCACCTGACCTCATATTTGAGTGTCATGGCAAAGGCTGTGAATACTTATATGTATGAGATTTTTTTATTTTTAATAAATTTGCAAAGATTTTCTATTGATTTGACTTACATAGTAGGCGAGTTTGAAAAAAGCCACAAGTCCATCAAGTCCAACCTATGTGTGTGATTTTATGTCAGTAATTTATTGTATTGTATATGCCTGTATGTTGCGGTCGTTCAGGTGCTAGGTGCTAGTTTTTTGAAATTATCGGTGCTCTCCACTGAAACCACTGTCCGTGGAAGAGAATTCCACATCCTAACTATTCTTACAGTAAAGAAAAGTTAAAGTTAAACTGCTTTTTTCCTAATTTTAGTGATTGGCACATGTAAGTATGGAGGCATCTGGGGTAAAGCTGTCCACATAAACCGTCCTCCGCACCACCATTGATGTCATCCCTTGCATGCTGTTCTCCAGGAGTGGTTCAATCGCTCTACTGCAGGGTAATCTTCCCGGTCACGATTACAGATTGATAGCAGTGAGAGCCGGCGGTGTGGAGGATGGTCTATGTGGACAGCTTTACCCCAGATGCCTGTATACTTCGACGTGCCACTTTTAATCATCAACCATGTGAGTTGCTAAATGTTGTACCTTCATTAAAGTGGTTGTAAATCCTTACAGACCACTTTTACCTGCAGGTAAGCCTAGATTAAGGCTTACCTGTAGGTACAAGAAATATCTCCTAAACCTACACGATGTTTAGGAGATATTTGCAAAAGAAAGGCACCACTGTCTACGGCGCATGCGCCGTAGACAGCGGCGCACAGGCTCACTGAGCATGCTGAGCATGCTGCTAATGCCAATCATTCCATTAGTGGCGGTTCCTGAGCGCATACGCAGGAGTGACGTCATCGTGGCTCTGGCCCGTCACAGTGCCCGAACCGCGATACCCGGAAGTCACTCCGGGATAGATGGCGGCATTGGAGGACAGCGAGGGTCGCTTTGGGGACTTCCATCTCAGGTAGGTTATTCATAATGAGCTAGTATGCTATGCATACTAGCTCATTATGCCTTTGCCTTGCAGGATCTATTTTTTTTTTTTTATTATTCATTTGGCTTTACTTCCTCTTTAAATGTATTCATATTACTACACTTAGAGGCGCCTCTCTTCTCTTTTATACTCTGTAGCTCCATCTGGATTTAGCTTCTAATCCCCTTGTGGAGGCTGCCATTTGTGGATGAACATTTTATGGTTACACAGCCTATCACATTGCTGTAATCTTTTTATATGGACTTTAAACTGAAGGACTTCTGAATAAATGGTTGTGGAATGAATCATTTGAGTTTCCATTATTTCTTATGAGGAAATTCGCTTTAATAAACAAGTGCTTTGAATTACAAGCATGCTTCTGGAACGAATTATGCTTGCAATCCAAGGTGTTACTGTATTAGTTTATCCTTACAAAAGTAATATCTCAATGTCTGATAAATTCCAGAAACTTGTATATATACAATAGTATATCTGTATATGTTTGTTTTTTATTTTTTTTATTTTTTGCTATGAGAAATTGTATTTGTGGCTCACAGCTCTTTTTACATGGTACCAAAACTTTTGACTGTTCCTGGAAAGTACAATCTACTTGTATGTATTTCTTTCTTTATACTGTATATCTAGTCCTGGTAAACCTCACTCCCCCCTCCTTCTACTCCATGTAAGTATTATTCCGCTTCCTAGAATCTCTTCCATAAGAATCAGTCGTTGTGACCTTCAGATCATAAAACAGCAGCTCCAAAGTCCAATTTTATACCCTATTCCAAAACTTTTTATGGCAGATGTTTGAGCAGAAGCTGTGGGTATATTTTTGTATTAAGACGAGCATTAAAATGTTCCGAAAGCTCCTTCTCTTATCTGATGTCCACACTGTATGATTTAACGCCAGCTTTCAAAAATGGAAAATATAAATGGAGAGTGAATTCTTTTTAGGCACTCTCTGTGGCTCAGCTTTTAAAATGCATCTTTGGGATTTTTCTTTATGAACCATGGTATTACTCCCGACCTTGAAGCGTGCACGGTATCTCCAGATATGGTATCAAAAGCACATTTTTTTTCCTGGAGCTCTGTCATCAGCAAGGACGACTGAAAGTCACTATGTCAGGACTTTACAGAAAGAAAAGGAATCTGTGGTGTTTCGTTTTCTATGGCAGGCAATAAAATTAACCTTTTCATTGCATAAGAACTTTGCTGTATAGGAAACTGGCAAAGTGTGTGTGTTATATACACATAATGTCTCCATATTTGTTCAGATGAGGCTACATCCAAACCTGCAATCAAAAATGCAATGCTGGTTACTGGGGTTCTTCATCGAGTGGGAACCCCAGTATTTTCCCATGTTCTGATTGGTTAAAAGAATTCTCAAATTAAGATTTTCATTTTGAGCATAGGGGTGTGACAAAAAGGAGAGAAAACTTCTTCCTCCTTTTTGTTTCTAATGCTTTTTTACTTTTGTGTGACATTTCTTGTAGAATACTTTGAATGAAGAAGGCAGCTTTTACATATTTTTTTTTTTTAATAAAGTGATTCAGAGATTTTTTCTTATTCTACTGTGATATCCTTTTTTACGTATTTTTCAATTACTTCTGTATGCATTCAGATAAACGCCACTGCCAGCTTACTGACAATAAAGTTTTTAAACCTGCAGCGCCGGTACTCCTGAAGAGCACACGCTATGTTTGTAAATTTAGTTTTTCCTAAGACTGTAGTTGGGTTTTGGGGTTAATTTCTCTAAAGTTGTGGTTTTCGCATCAGTTTGGCTAGACTGTAATATGTTCTGCCTGGTCATAGGAGTAGGTATCACCTTTGACAGGCATTGGAACGCAGTCTGGTTGGACGTATTGGGTACCAATCTCTCTCTGAGCCAATCAGTGGGTGCGTTGTCAAGCTGTGTATTCCGGGAGAGGGTACTTAAGGAGCTGAAGTCACGTGGTTCTGGGTTCCGGTCCAGAAGTATGTTCTGACTCCATGGTCCTGGTCCTCCTGACCAGCCCCCAGAAGCCCTCATTGCCTGGGATTCCTCCATTTCCGAGTCTCGGGACTGGCTAGCCTGAGGCGCATTAACTGGAAGGAGGATTTTAAAGTGGTCCTGTGCCGTCTCGGGTTTGGAGAGGCCCAGCAACTCAACATGCAACCAGGGGAGGACTCTTCAGAAAAGCGCCATGCACGAGGCTGGCTGCTTGGTAAGAGCCTGGAAGCTGAGCTGTAAGGACACTAATTGAATCCGCATTTCTTACCGTATCACCGTACCGGCTGCAAGATACTGGTACTGTAAGAAAGTTCCTAATTTCATCTTTCGGTTACATCTAAGTTCCTGTGAGAGACTTTCAGTGTTCATCTAAAGTTTTACAACCAAGTCTGTGGCAGAGACTTTGCTAAGCTAAAATCACTTGTTGGCTGCTAGATCCACAATCAAGGATTTATTCAACAGTTGAAGTATCCAGTTGCAAGTGGCTATTCCTGGATCATCTAGAGAGAGACATTTATTAAGTGTCAGCAGTTTCCAAAAGTGCCCGAGCTTTCCTATTCATACCCTCTATTCCCAACTGAGAGACTGAGTTTCTGTTCAACGTTTTATGCAAATAAAAATTCCTAAAGGAATTCAAGTGTCGGTCTCTGCAGTTATTGGGTCATCAACCTCGGGAACCCCTAGACAAGAACGACCAGCTACGAGGTGGAGAAGGGAAACGGTAAGCCCAAGAAAACCATCCGCTCCTTCGGGGGTCAGTGCTACAAACCTAACCAAAAAAATTTAATGTATGGCAGCTTACTAGTCCTTAGATGCAGTGGCTTCATTAGGTTTGTTTTTACAGGCTTTATTTTTCCTTTATTTTTATCTGGTGATCCTGCCAGTAACATACCGCCTGTCCTTTGAAATGGTGGATGGAGCCATATGTCAACCTGATACTTTGCCTCATTCACTGGTGTGGGAAAATGCACCAATGGAAGGTGCACCAGACCAAAGTATAAGAGACTAAATTCATTTATGGTTTTACAAAGCATTTCAGGGGCCAAAAAAACTCCCTCTTCATCAAGACCCTTTATCTTGATTGCACACGCAAATGCTGCAAGCTAGCTAACATTCTCGGATGTGATATGGGATTAGCGTGCAAATAATAATGAACGATCAATGGTCCGATTTTTTTTTCATTGCGTGTACGAGGCTTAAAGTGATACTAAAGACTTGTGTGTTATTTTTAACAAAAAAAAAAAAAAAATGTTATACTTAATTGCTCCGTATAGAGTTTTGCACAGAGCAGCCCATATCCTCGTGTTCTTGGGTCCCTCTTTGGTGCTCCTGGTTCCTCGCTGCTGTTGAGTGCCCCCACTGCAAAGGTGTGGCCCGGCCCCACCCACTTTCTCTCCTCACTGACTTTAATTGATCACAGTGGGAGCCAATGGCACCATGCTGCTGTCTCACCCAATGATGAGGGGAGTCCCGGACAGCCGAGACACTCCTGCAACATCGCTGGATCTAGATGGGACTCAGGTAAGTATTATTTGTTGTAGGACCAACAAATAGTAGGACCAAGAAACAATAGCGCACATTTTGCTTTTTGATTCTACCTCAACACATTGACACTATCACAGGCATTGACATTAAATATAAAACCTTGTTTTTCTACCTAAAACACACTGATGTTAACTCTGTCTTCTCAAGCGTCTTTGGTTGTGAGCCCTTGTAGATGGCCAACTCGGGAGTTCGCCAGGGCAGGGAATCTAAGCCCAGTCTGCTTCTTCACCAGGGCCCCTGATGGTGGGATGGACTTGCAGCAAGTTCAAACCAGATTGCGCCCCCCAGGTATGCCCAGCTGAGGATGCAGAGACCACTCACGTGTGCAGAGTCCACATAGAAGGAGACAACCCAATGTCAGGATGGGCAGCAAACAAGCACAGATGAACAAAGCTGGGATCGGTACATGGTTGGTCAGACACAGGATACACAAGTAGCCAGCGAACAGGAGCTCTGAGAACTGTGAAGTTGCTCAGGCAATGTGGGTTACACAGAACATGTTTTATATAGGCAAGCAAACTAGGAAGCGGACCAGAAGTAATGGAAGGGAAGGAAATGAAAGCCCACAGAATACAGTGTGATGCCCACAGCACACAAGATAAAGGAATCCAGGTAATAAAAGCACTGCAGCAAGGAGGTAAGAACAGCTTTTTTGCCATACTTCCGTTGTGCTCTCCTGTAACCCAGAATCAGCAAACATGGGAAGTATAATCCGACATTTCAAGCTTCAGTCTTCAGAAGACTGTTATTTGTTTATTCAAGATGAAATCTGCATGCTCTCTCTTTCTGACATAACATAGAGTATACACCATCCAATAAATTTTGTTCCATGTTTCTTGCTTGTTGCTCTGAAAAATTTCACTCTGATTACATACAACACCTGCCAAGTTTCTCTCTTCCTTTTCATACATGTCCACAAAATATTGGTTCAAACTTGATATTTCCCACGCACACAATGCTAAAAATGGCTGTAGTAATGCTGGGTGCTTGGGTGCTGTAATGACCACTAGCTGCAAACCGTAGACAATCAGAGTGTAGACATTTCATCAGCACACCAAGGATTCCTCAAAAGGGTCCAAAGCTTTATTCACATGGCCAAAGGGTACACATACTGCAACATTTCGAGAACCAACCAGGGCCCTTTTGTCAGGCAAGTGATCAAGAGACTTGCCTGATGAAGGGGCCCTGTGTGGCTTTGAAACATTGCCATGTGTGCACCATGTTACAATGTGAATAAAGCTTTGGGCCCTTTTGAGTTCTTTGTGTGCTGATGACATTTCTACACACAAAATATTGGTGGCATTTGACTGTGAAAAAAAAAACACATTTATTTTAAGACTACCATATGCCTCATCGCTTCCTCTATCTTAGTGGCTAAGTAGAAATGTTTCCATAATGTACAGCATGTCTATACAGTTTTTGTGTCTGCTGTCTTTCAAATATCATACTCTGTTGTTTCTTCTTCTTCAAAAAAAAGACTTCTGTCCTCGCTTCGGCAGGACATATACTAAAATTGGAACGATACAGAGAAGATTAGCATGGCCCCTGCGCAAGGATGACACGCAAATTCGTGAAGCGTTCCATATAAAAAATAAAAAAAAAGACTTCTGATGCCGCGTACACACGATCGTAATTTTGGTCGTAAAAAGGTCTGATGGTTTTCCGGACTGAATTACACTCAAGCTGTCTTGCCTACACACGGTCACATAAAATTCCGACCGCCAAGAACACGGTGATGTACAACACATACGACGGGACCAGAAAAATGAAGATCAATAGCCAGTAGCCAATAGCTTCCATCTCGTACTTGAATCTGAGCATGCGTGAGTTTTTGCACGTCGGAATTGCATACACACGATCGGAATTTCCTATAGAAAGTTTTTCCCTTGGGAAAATTGAGAACATGCTCTCAAATTTTTGCTGGCGGGAATTTCTCGAGCTAAATTCGGATGGAGCATACACATGGTTGCATTTTCAGATGAAAAGCTCTCATTGGTCTTTTGCTGGCCGAAATTCCGATCGCGTATATGCGCCATTACTCCCTCTTACATTTCTGTTTAGGCCCCAATCATATTCTCCAGCCCTTGTGCCAAAAGTTTGGCTGCTGCCTCTGAAACTTGGTACTGTAATTGTTCTAGTTCATCTTAATAACTGCCTTGTCTCTGGAGTTTGGGTTTGTGGATTAGGGTAATTTGGTGCATTCTGTGTTGATATTTTGTTAAACTATGTACATGATACAGTGTGGTACAGAACAGATTACAAGCTATTCTATATGACTTGTTTTTACACTATTTGGCAATCTGATTTGATAACTTTAGCTTTATTTCTTTTTCAAAGTATATATTTTGCGTACACTTTTACCTATATTGTCCCTACTATTTCCATCACCCAATTATGGTCTATCGGTGTTACACCAAATAATCCTTGTGTTTGAAAAAACTATCTAATAAAGCTTTTATTCTTTTGTAAATCAATTATATTGAGTTGCTGCTGCTGCATCTAAGCCAATGAAGGATAGTTGTAATTTCAATGTTGCCCTGTAAGGGCCCTCTCCCCGCTCAAGAATAAAAAAAATAAAAATAAAAAATGAGCCCAGAAAATGGCCATTACTGATTTCTAATATTCAGACCCATTGACTTCAATGAGGGTCGAATTCAGAATCCGAACTTTGATCATGTTCACTGAACCTGTATCAAACGAACCCAGGTAAGTTTGGCTCATGCCTATTGATAATACCATAAAAATGAAATATATCATACTTTCCCTTTAATAGATACAATACTGTGGTTTCAGTCTTGAGAAATGTGAAAATTAAGCTTTCTCATGCTGCAGGTATTTTTCACGCTAGTATAGACCAAACAGGAAGGTGATATTACAACAATTTACAAAGTATAATAGTTTTTTTTCCCAAACCCACTCTCCTAAATGATTTAAGCAAAGTATGACTGACTAGTCGTTTGACTTCATTACCAGTGCATAGAAAGCAAGGTGGCTCATGTCTGCAGGCATTGCAAACTTTGATCCTAAGTCCAATGAATATCCATTTCTGTAAAACTCGAATTTAGGCTGGGTTCACACCGCTGCGGGTGGGAGACCCGGATGTGATTCGCACCGCACTGCAGTGCAAATCACATCCGATCTCTGTGCGATGCGAGTTCAGCCATACAGACAGTATGGCTGAATTCGCATCGCACCCGCCGCAAACTCGCACAGGACCCTTTTTTGGTCCGCAGCAGAATCGGATCGCATGGGTGTTCACACCAAGCGATCCGATTCCTGTCCGACTTTGCAGATCGCACTGCGATATGCGGACTGATCTGGGGGTGTCATTAAGATTTCATTGACACTCCCAGCAGTCCGCATAGGGCAGTGTGAACTGCCGGCGGGAGGCATGAGGATAGGCAGAATGGCGGTCTGCTTATAAACAAGGCAGACCGCCATTCTGTGAGGGAGGAAAAAGGACTGTGTTCCTCCTAAGCAGAAACACAGATCTCTCTTTTCCTACAGTGCATCCACTCCTCCTACAGTTAGAAAGGACCCCCTAGGAGCAAACTTAACTCTTTGATGCTAACCCCTTTCCTGTCTGTCATTTATACAGTGACAGTGCATTTTTTTAGCACTGATCACTGTAATGATGTCACTGGTCCCCAAAAAGTGTCACTTAGTGTCAGATTTGTCCGCCGCAATGTCGCAGTCCCACTAAAAATCGC
Organism: Lithobates pipiens; assembly: GCF_037356315.1. Classification (NCBI taxonomy): domain Eukaryota; kingdom Metazoa; phylum Chordata; class Amphibia; order Anura; family Ranidae; genus Lithobates; species Lithobates pipiens. Next base: position 185,576,704 of record NW_027507685.1, on the reverse strand, counting down.
TGATCGCTGCCACTACTTGTAAAAAATATAAAAAGTCAAAAAATATATCCCATAGATAATAGATGCTATAACTTTTGTGCAAACCAATCAATATATGCTTATTGGGATTATTTGTTTACCAAAAATATGTAGCAGAATACATATTGGCATAAATTAATTAATTTATTGGATATGTTTTACAGCATAAAGTAAAAAATATTATTTTGTTTTTTTTCAAAATTGTCTGCTTTTTTTGTTTATAGCACAAAAAATAAAAACTGCAGAGGTGATTAAATACCACCAAAAGAAAGCTCTATTTGTGGGAAAAAAGGACATCAATTTTATTTAGGCACAGCATCGCAGGACCGCGCAATTGTAAGTTAAAGTAACGCAGTGCTGTATCGCAAAATAATGGCCTGGTTAGGAAGGGGATAAAACCTTTTCGGCACTGTAGTGGTTAACATAACCAACATTTAATTTGACGTAAAATGTAACGAATGTAGCAAATGAACAGGGCTGGTTAAGTCATATTTTGCCAGTTATAAGGCGTTTCAAATGCCAGGCATTTAACAGAATTCTTAAATAGAAAAGACCAAAATTCAAAATGTTTAAAGATCTGACATACCTCATAGATGCGGATCAGTAACTGATAAAGCTGGATTTAAGTATGAGTTAAAAGCAGCACTGATTTATTGCAGACATTAAAAACTCCTGGGTACTGTGTACAGGACTGATGTGGTGTGCAAGGCAGCTAGCAGCAATCTGGGTGGACTGGTGGACAGCCGCAGGGCACAAGCAGGGACCCTCCTCGGGAGATGAAAAAATGGCAGCATCCCCGGCTCTCACTCGCGCCCCTGACAGGAGACCAGACTCCAGCAGAGGGGGCAGGATGCAACGAGGTCCTGCCTCCTTTATCACCCATACTGACCTGGCGCACTTTCCATTTCTTTGTATGCTCTTGAGTGATTCTCAGAACTTGATGAGGGGCTGCTGGTGATTGTATGGTGATTGAATTGATCATCCTGCCACCTCATCCTTACTGTTTTCTATTCCAATGCATGTACTATATGGACTTTTCTATCATTATGATCATCTGTATGTCAGCAAAGCAATGAATCACTTCCTACTTATTAGTTTGTGTTTGGTTTGGATTTAAAGTATGCCTATTGCTATTTTCATCAGAACATATATATGTTCTCTGTACTCCACTATATATGGAAAGTAAAACTTTACTACTGGATGCTCAGGCTTTTTTGGACACTCCAAGACATCATACATTTTTTGCAGTGTAATGACATAGGTAGCTTTCCTATTTAAAGCTTAAACTTGCCAAAAACCTGCAGTGCTCTCATCAACTACACTCAGTATTGACAAGCAGAAGAGATGAATTTAAAAATATATATTTAGTTCGCTACTGTTATCAGTAGCCATCTTCTAAACCAAGGGTCTCCAAACTTTCTAAACAGTCAGTTTACTCTCCTTCAGACTTTAGGGGAGGCAGACTGTGGTAAGTAGGAGTAAAATACCCTAGTGGTGGGAGGAGAAAAATTCCCCCCATCATGGGTATTAGTGGATGAACAGTGTCCCATCATTGGTGTCAGTTGAAGAAATGGTGGCCCATTGTTGGTGTCGTTTAAATGAATAAAGCCCGTCTCTGGCATTACTAGGAGGAACAGTGCCCCTTTCTTGATGTCAGTGGGAGAAATAGTCCTCCATGGTTTAGGTCAGTGGGAGGAATAGTGCCCTATCATTGGTGTCATTGGGAGAAATAGTGCCCTATTGTTGGTGTCAGTGGGAGGAATAGTATTTCATTGGAGAAATGATGCCCCAGTGTTGGTGTCAGTGGGAGGATAAGTGTCTCACATCAGAGGGAGGAAAAGTACCCCCAAGAGCCAGATAAAGGCAAGCAAAAGGCCCACGAAGATCACTGTTCTAAACCATTACAATTTTATGCAGATCTTTCTGGATTAGTGAAACCTCATTCCAATATAGGGGGCATTTACTTAAACTAGAGCATGCATAATCTGCAAAAAAAATCAGCCTCCAAGTTTTATTGTCAAACCTTAATTGAACAATCTATTAGACGTGGTATACTTGGATTTTACAAAAGCGGTTCACACAGTTCCCCACACACGGCTAATGTGTAAAGTAAAGTCTACAGGCTTGGAAAAAGCAATTTGGAAATGGATAGAAAACTGGCTAAAAGAATTCAGAAACTAGTTGTCAATAATTCTTACTCTGAATTGTCAGTGGTGTACCCAGGACTGTGTCTAGGGCAGCACTTTTTGGGAAAACCCCCCGACCCGTCCTCCCCATGTCCCGCTAACTTACAGCCTCCAGCGGCCGGCTCCCTCTCAGCTACAGCTTCCCGCGGCTTGCCTTGCTATATATCATCATGGGCACTAACTCAGCACTGGCAATATGGGTGCATACTTGGCTGGGGGGAGCGACTGCCACCCCCATACGACGGACCAAGATTCAGTGGCGGTGTCAGTATCATTGGCCAATGGCCATATGGTGGTGCACACACATAGCACTGGCGGTGCCTAAATCTTTGCCTACCCACCTCCGCGTGGCATCATTGCATGCTCTCCAGCTTGGAGTGGAGAGTCAGGATGGGTCTCTCTGACCAGAGGAGGAGGAGCGAGAGAGAGGAGGATGACGGCAGTGGGAACAGGTACAAAAATTGATTAGAGCGAGTGAATAGATATTTATTGAAATAGCGAGCCAGGAGTCAGGATCAATTTAAAAAGTTGTTTACCCAGGCAGCTTTAGTAATGCTGCCACTGTGTCAACAAACGCAGCCACTGTGCCATCAAACGCAGCCACTGTTCCCATCAATTGCCACCACTGTGACATCAAATGCAGCCACTGTGCCCATCAAATGAAGCCACTGTGCCCATCAAACGAAACTACTGTGCCCATCAAATGCCACCATTGTGCCATCAAATGCCACCACAGTGCCCATCAAACGCAGCCACTGTGCCCATCAAACGCAGCCACTGTGCCCATCAATTTCCACCACTGTGCCCATCAATTACCACCATTGTGCCCATCAAACGCAGCCACTGTGCCCATCAAACGCAGCCACTGTGCCACCAAACGCAGCCACTGTGTCCATCAATTGCCTCTACTGTGCAATCAAACGCAGCCACTGTACCATCAATTGAAAGAGGAAGGGGTGTGGTTTACAGATGATGGGGCGTGTCTTAAATAGAAAGGGATGTGGCCTTGACAGGAAGGTTGGGTCGTATTTAAATTAGGGGTTGCATGAGTTTAGTCAGGCCTAGGGCAGCACAAAATCTAAATACACCACTGGGTGTACCCCAAGTTCAGTGTTGGGATCCTTACTTTTTATTATCTTTATAAATGATATTGGGTCTGGGATTAAAAGTACCATTTCAGTCTTTGCAGTTGACACCAAGCTATGCAGTGGAATAACGTCCTTACAGGGTGTCTCAAACCGACCTCATTGCACTGTTTATTTGGGCAGCTATGTGGCAAATGAAGTTTAATGTTGATAAATGTAAAGTTATGCACTTGGGGGCTTAGAATATGCATGCATACTGGGGGAAGGGGGGGTACAATGGGGGATCCATAGTGGAGAAGGATCTGGGGGTTTTGGTAGATCATAAGCGTAATAATAGCATGCAATGTCAAGCTGTGGTTTTCAAAGCGAGTAAAGTAATTTCTTGTATTAAAAGAGGTATGGACTCCAGTGAGAGAAATATAATTTTGCCCCTGTACAAATCATTAGTAAGACCTCACCTGGACTATGCAGTTCAGTTTTGGGCACCAGTTCACAGAAAGGATATTGGGAGACGAGAAAGTGCAAAGAAGGGCAACCAAACTGATAAGAGGCATGGAGGAGCTCAGCTATGAGGAAAGATTAGAGGAACTGAATGTATTCTCTCTTGAGTAGAGGGGATTAAGGGGGTATATGATCAACATGTACAAATACATAAGTGGTCCATATAGTGAACTTGGTGTTGAGTTATTCACTTTAAGGTCATCACAGAGGACAAGGAGGCACTCTTCACGTCTAGAGGAAAAAAGATTTAATCTCCAGATAAGGAAAGGTTTCTTCACGGTATGCTGTGTAAATGTGGAATAGACTCCCTCAAGAGCTGATTCTGGCCAGTTCAGCAGCTTGCTTTAAATGAGGCCTGGGTTATTTCCCAAATGTACATATTGTAACTGGATACTAACATTTATAGGTAAAGTTGATCCAGGGAATATCCGATTTCCTCTTGAGGGATCAGGAAAGAATTTTTTCCTTTGCTGGAGAAAATTGGATCATGCTTTATTGGGGTTTATTGCCTTCCTCTGGATCAACTGTCGGTATAGGATTGTGTATAGGGGATTGTATGCATATGATTATTTATTTTGTATTTTTTTCCCTTTTTTTCATTGAACTAGATGGACTTGTGTCTTTTTTTCAACCTGACTAACTATGTGGGTATGTAAGCTGGGTTTAGACAGGGCTTGGCTACCATGCATAGCTGCACCAGATTCTGAGTGCTCCAATTTTATTAAATATTCCCCATTGTATAATAAACATTGAAAAAGTAATTTCTAAAATTCTTAACTATCCTAATACCATTAGATTTTTCAACAGACACAACATCTTTCACAGGGAAATTACTAAACCAAGAATGGAAGTAATTCAAACAATTCATTCAGTCTATCATTTTATCTTTTCTCTCTCTATGCTTTTCTTTTGATCTATTACAAAGATATGAGGGGAATAGTAGCCATGTCCCTGGATTATGACAGAGCTTTACTACTTGCCTACTCATGCAGTTGTTTGTTGGAGATTTTATCAGAACAGGCATTACAGTGTCTAATCAAATTGTTACCATTCAGGGCAAAAAAGAAATTACAAAGCAATTTATAACTTAGTTGTCCTCAGTCGTGTCAGATAATAACAATCGATGTTTCAAGACTCTAGTGCCTATATAGTTAAGTCAGTGATAAGTAAGTCAGTTTTAAAAAGCAGGCAAATTGGCCAATTTGATTTTTTTTTAATACCTCTAAATATAGAGATGCAGATTTTTCAGTCTGTAGAGAATCATACAATTTATGAATAACCATTGCCTGGATTCTTAAATTGCATGATCCTCCAAAGATTGCATACATCTCCAGAGAAATATTCAGGCAAATCAAAAATTGATGAATCAGTAAATCTCCTGAATTATTAATCATCACTTACCAATGGCCATTTCAAGAAGAAAGGATGCACTGAAATCAGTTTGAATTAAGTAAAAAAATCGAGGCTTTAGAAATGTGTACCAGTGATTTTATACTGTATAATTACATAGTTAATCTGGTTGAAAAAAAAAGACACAAGTCCATCCAGTTCAACCAACAGAGGAAAAGAAAAACAACACACACAAGGTGAAAACCTCCATATACACCAGGCTTTCTCACCATTTTAACCCTAGAGGAACCCCACAAATAATTCTCATGTCCCGAGGAACCCTTACTAGAACCAAGTCATCAGAGCTCAATAGGAACCAGGCTTCTTATATTAGTGGTCAATAGGAAAAAAGTCCCCTTAAAGTGGTGTTTAGAATGCCAACCTTAAAGACAGCCAAAAAGATATTTGGTGTCATGCTGTTGGCTTTGCTAAGTGGTGCTGAACCTTGAACTCTGTAGGCAACATCAAATAGGTGGTTCATCAGCCACAGCTCAAGGAACCCCTAGCAACCTTGGGGGAACTATAACAGGGAACAGACGATCAGTGACAGCCTCAGTAGAAAGCACGAGGAGAGGTTTGTTTACACTTACCTCTCCTCATTCTTCAGCTCTGTGACCCGATCGCAGGACCCTAGCAGCGATCGGGTCCGCGGGTCCTGCGGCCACGGTCACGGAGCTTAGGGCCGGGTCGCGAGTGCGTCACAGACGGCACGCGCGCGACCCATGGCTGAGCACTTAAAGGGAACGTACAGGTACGTGATTGTGCCCAGCTGTGCCATTCTGCCAACGTACATCGGTGTGAGGCGGTCCTTAAGCGGTTAAGTTACATCTTTTATTAAATTACGCTATGTGAATGAGCACATGTATCAAACATAAAGTAGGCATTATCCCATGACACATGGGGTGGAGCCCAGCGAAAAAATTAAAAAAGTACAAAAAACATAACACATACGGTGCACCATAATCTTACAGATTAAATTACTGTATCAAATCATTTCACCTCCCTTTTGTCCCTAATGCTTTGTCCAGTATCATGCATGCACTTTTATATTACGTATACTATTCTTTCTGCCTGGAAACTTGAGATTGTCCATGGCAACCAAAAAGTGTCCCTTTATGTCAAAAGTGGTTTTAGACCAGCTTGAAAACAGCAATAATAAATTAGAACACTTGCAGAATTGAGCAATAATGATTTGTGGGAAAATTAATTTTATTATTATATTATTATTTTTTATAATTATTTATAGTTATTTATTATATTATAATTTATGATTTCTTTTTTCAAACTTTATCATACTCAGAATGTCTACTAGACTCTTGTTTGGTCAGATTTAAGTGTGGTATTACTAAGAATTACAGTCCTACGATATAAACTGCCAAGAACCAAAAATCTGACCTAATCACACCGCCAGGGAGGTTACGGAAAGGAGCACAATCCTGTCCGCTTTTAATATTGTGCTAGTGTTTTTGTGTTATCACCTGACTAGTGGGTGAGACATTATTTTAGGTCAAAGATGTTGTGAAGACGATGAGCCAGCTCCTCTTTAGATATTCTAAATCAACTGAGTAGGAAAAATATAGCTTTAGAGTGAATGCTTTTTTAGTATGTAGTTCGATTTTCCTGAAGTTTGGGCTTGTTTTAGGGAACTTGTTTGCAATAAAAATTATGGTTGAAACGCAAAATTTAGTATTGGTGTCAATTTGTATTTTTTTTTTTTTCAGTTACTATTTAGCTTACTTTAAATTGACAATCGTGGCTGCTTCAAGGGTTACTATGGCCATCTGTTTTTAAGACAAATAAAACTGAAATCTTGCAAAATTATGCACATGATTGAATGCTGGCTGCCCACTAGCTGTTGTTAGGTTTAGAACATATGTAGTTTTCAGATCAAAGATTCCTGCCATCTCTTCATTATCTATGGTGTGGATACAGTGAAAGGCTCAAAAGTCTAGTTCCTTTAATTTGCAATCCGCAAATTTTAGAATATGCAATTTTAAACTACATTCAAGACTAACAACCACTAGGGATGAATTTTGGGTGTCCAACATGAGTTTGACCTGTTCAGTGTTTGCCAAATGGGTGAACCAAATGATTAGTTTTTCTGTCTGCCTCCTGAGCTTTTGGGTGCCGCACCCAGAAGTCGTTCATTTAGTGGGACGTTATTTTTTATGTATTTCAAAAAGTCTTTGTATGGTGTGTGTGTGTGTGTGCGTGCGTTTATTTCCTTTTTTTTTTTTTTATATGGCCAAGGGCCATAGAATTATTATTTTTTCCTAGGAGGAGGGAAGGTCAGGTATGGATGCCTAAAGTAGGCCAATTAGGCGATGGGTAGAGCAAGCTGTGGCAAATTATGGGTGAGGCAAAATTGTGCTAACAGTGAGAGAAGCATAAAGCTTTGGCCTGTTCACCTTGCATACAGTAGCATATGCTGCAATCCTTGTACTCATAAAATATGCTTTAACCACTTAAGGACTGGAAGGATTTGCCTCCTTATTGACCAGGTCATTTTTTGCCATATGACACTGCGTCAGTTTAACTGACAATTGCGCGGTCTTGCGATATTGTACCCAAAACAAAATCTAGGTAATTTTTTTCCACACAAATAGAGATTTCGTTTAGTGGTATTTGATCACCTCTGCGTTTTTTATTTTTTGTGCTACAAACAAAAAAAGACTGACAATTTTGAAAAAAAAGCAATATTTTTTACTTTTTGCTATAATAAATATCCAAAAAAAAAATGTATTAAGAAACAAATCTCTTCATCAGTTTAGGGCAATATGTATTCTTCTACATATTTTTGGTTAAAAAAACGCAATGAGGGGGGCGTGGCCTGACCTCGGCGGAAGATGGCAGCATAGCTTGATAGCTCCCGCCGACGAGAGGAAAACTAAACCGTTAACAGAGGCTAAATTCTCCTAAGAGTCCCCCACAACATGGGCACCTCGTCCCGCAACTCGTCCACCTCCAGATCGAGATCTCCGAGAGACGAGGCGAGCAGGATCTCGCAGAATATCCCGGAGATGTTCCTCACCCAGCACGGCAATATGGCGGCCGCACGAGGTCAGTCACAGAGGACGGGCTCTATCCCAGACTCTTCACCGCAAGGCCCGCCATCTGAGGGCATAACACTCACCCCTCACCTTCAGCCCAGCTTGCATGACCTACGCTCCGTTGCAGCGGACATCAAGGAAACACTTACCTCAGCTCTTACGTCCGCCATCTCAGACTTGCGGATAGACCTACAAGCAATGGCGGGAAGAGTTCAGGACGTGGAGAAGATCACCGCTACACACTCAACTGTTCTCAGGAAAGCATGCCAAGTGATCGAAACCCATACGTTACAGCTTCGGGATCAGAACCGCCATTTGGAGGACCTCGACAATAGGGGGAGAAGGCACAACCTTCGCCTCCGAGGTCTTCCAGAATCCATAGAAGCGGAGCAGCTTACCAAAGAAGTGTCCAACCTGTTCAACGCCATCTTAGAACAGCCTCAAGATTCACCCATCGGGATGGAGCGCATTCATCGTGCCCTGCGCCCGAGACGCAGAGAATCAGACCCTCCTCGAGACGTGATCTGTTGCCTGATCGACTACAGACAGAAGGAAGACATTCTTCACAGGGTGAGAGCATTAACCACCCCAGTGACCTATAAGGATACTGTGATTAACATTTTCCCTGATCTATCTACTATTACTCTGCAAAGGAGGAGGGAACTTCGGCCTATATTGGAGGTTTTACGTGCGAAGGGGATCCCGTACCGTTGGAAGTTTCCCTTCGCTTTATCAGCCACAGCGGGAGGTAGAACGGCTGTTCTCCGGGTCCCGGAGGATATCAGGTCTTTTTGCGAAACGATCGATATCCCCCTCACTGAAGCACCAGATTGGTATGCAGAATACCGTCCGCAAGCAGCAAAAAGCGGATACGTCCAAACCGAACGGATGGAGTTCCAGGAACAAAGATCCAGACGACGATGCTCGCCTTCGGATCATAGGAACCCGGACGTGAGAAACGACGCGTCCTTGCGAGAGAGCCCATCGAAGGCTCCACACTCCAGAAGAGCCCGAAGGGATCGCTGAATAAGAATTGCTTTGCATCATTCCTCATGCTGTTTTTGATCGTTACCGTTCTAGCAACTTTACCTTACGAAGATTTCCTTGTTTGTCGCCAAAACGAAGAGTGCACTCTACTGTTCTGACGGAGTCCTGTAAACGATGGTTCTGTTCTTTATTGTCGGATCTACACTGCACTCGAACGTTCTTCCTCTTTCTACAGGCCAGTGTGACCAATAAGAAGAGACCGAGAAACTGAACTGTATCCCTTACACGCTTTTCTCTTCCCACCAGGGAAAGGGGGGAAGGAAAGTTTTTGAGTATTCATCACTCCCCCACCCTTTTTTTTTTTTTGACCCAGTTGTATACGATAATATTGTATAGTCTCTTAGCAGGATGTAGCGGAGAACGGGAGATATGACGGTGTCTCATTGTTACTACTATAATTGGCATTAAGGTACCTATCCTATTTTATTTCGCTGATTATCAACTACCAGCTCGGTGCCATCTTTATCTTTTAATTCTACCTTCTCCGCCTTCCTACCTATATCTCTCCCGTCTCCTAAACATCTTCCGTATTGAGAGGAAATTAGAGGAAGGGAAAAGGGATTAGAAATTCTTAAAAAATTCTCTTTTTGGAACTTTGCATTACTACACGGCACACACATTCCAGAAGGCCTAATCCGTTAACAAGTGGGGTGATCCCCAATTAACCATCTCTTTACGGACCTATTACACTCATTACTCTCTAAAAACAGTATGTACTCTCTTGAAAAGTTTATTTGAAGTATATTTGTTTAGGTTATGGTTCTAAACTTTATGTTCTGTTCTAGTTAAATGATTAACAAGGCTTGTGACTAAGGACAAGTACCCTTACCGTACACGTCACCCTCTGCTGCACATAACACTCTAATAGTTGGTGCAATCTTCCCTGCAAGCCATGCTCTACATTCAGTTACTTTACACGCACTTAGAGTTTTTCAGATATAGACTCTCTTCTTCCCCAACCGATTCTTCACTTCCACACAGGGGCCTTTTCTTATTCTCATATTAATTGTTACACCTCTCATCAGTTGTTTTACTCACAGATACTTGGTTTTCCCTCGTTCGGCGGGTAGAACCTGGATCAACTCCTTTACCCCTCCGGTCGACTCGAGCTTACCCGCCACACACAGTGGTTAATAGTCAGAACACTTTAAGTGATAACATTTCATTTGTGACCCAGTGTAGACTCCGGATACTGTGCTTTGCACCGCCCACCACAGGTGGATAGGATCAGCAAGCTGGTACTTGCTTTTCTCCGGAATTCTGACCAGCGTGCGAATACTTCGCTCTCTTTTGAGTAAGTTATTCTCTCAACCTTTTCCGTTCACCCGGCCCAGTTCCCAACTGGGTCTGGTGAAAATTCTTTGCTACGTTCGGCCCTGAACGTATCTAAGGATTATAGTGTAATACAGATCTACATTAACTGATTGATTGACCCAAACAGATAGTGTTTTCTTCTTCCCCCCTTTTTTTTCAATAGGGATTGTAACATTCACATAAATTCACGATGACACGAACACACAAGACCAACCCCCAAGATTGGACTAAAATTATCTCCTTAAATATTCAAGGGTTGAATATACCCGAAAAAAGGTCCCAATTATTATTCTCTCTTCAACAAAACAAGGCCAAAATAGTATTTTTACAAGAAACACACTTCAAGTCTTCTTCCACCCCGAAATTAACGAATAGATATTTCCCCACAGCGATACACACCACGAATTCGAACAGCAAATCGAAAGGGGTTTCCATCCTGTTCGCGAAGCATTGCTCCTTCCACGTTGAGGACATCCTCCGTGATCCAGAAGCTCGTTTTCTTTTCGTTAAAGGTACGATGTTAGGCAGGCGTGTCACGCTGGCTAACATTTATGCCCCTAATTCTGGTCAAGCATCTTTTTTCACATCGACCATGAATAAGTTAACAGACTTTCAGGAGGGAGTCCTCGTTGTGGGAGGAGATTTCAATGTGCCGCTTAATCCTATACAAGACTCATCGAACAAAACCTCCTCAGTCCCACACAAAACTTTGCGCAATATTAAACTACGATTGCAAGAATTAAATTTACATGACTCATGGCGGACCCTCAACCCGCAAGAATTAGATTACACGTTTTTTTCTTTCCCACACAAGAGACACTCCAGAATAGATTATCTATTCTTGTCGCAGAGAGATCTTCCTTGTCTGGTTGAGGCTACCATTGACCCCAAACTCATCTCAGATCACCACCCTATAGCCATGACTTTGGTACTTTCAGATAATCCCCCTAACACCCCAATTTGGCGATTAGACCCTTCCCTTCTCACTGATCCCATTATAGCTGCGACAACAAAGGAACGTCTGGTGACCTATTTTGAAGAGAATGCTTCCCCTGATATCTCCCCCATGATGTTATGGGAGGCACATAAATGCACCATTCGGGGAGTTTTCATAGCTGCTGCGGCTAAACGGAAAAAAGATAGATCCGCTCATCTTTTGTACCTCACTAACAAAATTAAAACCCTGGAAAAAGCGCATAAATTATCCCAGGTAGAGAATTCTATTACCGAACTTATAGAGGCCAGACAAGAGTTATTAAACTACATAACCACACGAACTAAAAGAAACTACATACTTTCACGCAAAACCTTTTATGAATTTAGTAATAAATCGGGCAAACTTTTAGCCAGAGCGCTCCGCAAACAGAAAGCTACAAACACTATCCACCAATTGAAAGACAAAACAGGAAACATGATCTCTTCTAATCATCAAATTGCTGAGCAATTTGTTCACTTCTACAAGAACCTGTACAACCTGAATGATGCCCATAATTTTTCAACGAACGCACAACGAACACAATTGATTAGAGAATTCTTACACCAATATGGCCCTACTCCTATAACTCCCGAAACAGCCACTAGTCTTGAAGCTCCAATATCCTCACTTGAACTGGATATAGCCCTCAAAAGCCTAAAACCAGGCAAAAGCCCTGGCCCAGATGGGTTAACATCTGGGTACTACAAATCGTTTATCGACATCTTGAAACCTCGCTTTCTAGCGGCTTTTAATTCTTTTTCCACCGAAAATCCCCCTCCTCGAGATCTGCTTACAGCGCACATCACGGTCATTCCCAAACCGAACAAAGACGATTCCCTAGTTTCGAACTATAGACCCATTTCCCTATTGAATGTGGACCTTAAAATTTACGCTAAAATTCTAGCTAATCGTCTCTTGCCTCTCTTGCCGGGACTGGTCTCCCTGGATCAGGTGGGCTTTGTTCCGGGGAGGGAGGCAAGAGACAACACAATTAAAGCAATTAATATACATAATTGGCTTTCCTCCTCCAAAACTCACGGATTCCTCCTCTCCTTGGATGCGGAGAAGGCGTTTGACAGAGTGGCCTGGGATTATATGCAAGAAACTTTACAGATTATAGGTCTACCTAACAAATTCATTTCCCATGTTATGGCACTATACACCTCGCCGAAAGCCCATGTAAGGGTGAATGGCCACCTGTCGGATGCCTTCTCCGTGTCCAACGGGACTCGTCAGGGATGCCCGCTCTCGCCCATTCTATTTGTTCTCACGTTAGAGCCCTTACTCAATCGTATTCGGGCAAATAGTGAAATAAGAGGTGTGTCAATGGCAGGTACAGTCCAAAAGATAGCAGCTTTTGCTGATGACATCCTATTGTTCCTCACAGAACCACATATTACATTACCCAACCTCCTGAAAGATCTAGACTCATTTAAACGTATCTCCAACTTACAGATAAACTTTAGTAAATCTGAAGCGCTTAATATATCCCTTAGCGAAACAGCGGTGGAGCATTGTCAAAGAAATTTCCCTTTTAAATGGAACAGCTCAGCTATCACGTACCTGGGCATTAAACTACCTTCCAACCTTAAGAACCTTTATACGCACAATTACCTCCCTCTACTCCAGACCATTCAAACTGATCTTAAAAAATGGTCCTCGGGCATTTTTTCGTGGTTTGGCAGAGCCTCGATCGTCAAGATGAATATTTTACCCAGATTACTTTACTTGCTACAAACGATCCCCCATTAGGCTCCCCGTGGCCTTTTTTAATTCATACAAATCGATTTGTACTCATTTCCTGTGGAACGGAAAAAGGCCCAGATTAAGCCACGACAGACTAACAATACCTAAAGCAAAAGGTGGTATAGGCTTACCAGATATAAGGAAATATTATTGGGCTTGTCATCTATCCAGAATTGTAGATTGGAAAGTACATAGCACTACAAAAGCTTGGGTACATCTGGAGAACACACTTGCACCTATTCCGACGAGATATCTACCCTGGCTGGACCAGAAACACATCCCCACGATCTGTAAACAGCACCCGTTAGTTGCACCTACCTTACATGTGTTTCCCTCAGTGTGCCAAACACAGCGTATCTCGTCGCACCGCAGCCCACTAACACCTATCAGACATAATCCAGACTTCCCAATTGGTCAGTCTGAGTCCTTTCTCCGTTCCATATGGCCACACCCAGAGATACTAGCCCGGCACTTTTTCACCAATGGAAATCTTTTACCGCGTGCATCCGTACCGTGTTTAGACTCCAGACGACCTATTCCTCAATGGGTATACTTCCAAATTAGACACTTCCTAATATCCCACCAGCATCAACCAGACTTTGTTAGATCACTCACTCCTTTTGAATCTCTCTGCTACACGATAGAACCTCAAAGACACCTCATATCTAAAATTTACACCCTCTTCTTCACGGAATGTAATCTCAGATCTCTTAAATCCTCCAGCAGTTGGGAATCAGACCTGGACCTGCATTGGTCAGAAGAAGAGTGGGAAACCATATTCTCCCATATACACAAGGGATCTGTCAATGTTTCAGTTCAAGAAAATGGTTTCAAAATAGCTGCGAAATGGTATAAAACTCCTTCCCAGTTACACAAATTTTTCCCCCAAGTACCCTCTACATGCTGGAGATGTTCCCAGGAAGAGGTAACTCCCCTCCACATTTGGTGGTCATGTCCCCGTATCCAACCCTTCTGGACGGAGGTACACCGTCTCATCTGTAAGATCACTACCCTCCCCGTTGATTTTACTCCTGCACAACTCCTTCTTCACCATTCCTCGATTTCGAGATCAAAATATCGAGGATCACTGGCGCAACACCTCATTAATGCCGCGAGAATGTGCATCCCAGTCCTATGGAAATCCAGTACCCCACCTTCCATCTCAGATTGGTTCCATCGCATTTCTAAGGTAGCTGAGATGGAAGAACTAATACACCAATCGAAAGATTCTCCACTAAGTTTCTGGAAAATTTGGGCTTGCTGGCAGCATTTCCGAAATTCATCGGAATATTCCTCATTACTATCCTAGAGCCTTGCACTTATATATTACCTTGTACCATTCTTTAGGGCATATCCCTAATTCATTCACCCCTGTCTAATAACTTGTCTATTGGTGTCCTTTTGTTAAGAAAATATTTGAGAATGTGAACACCTATTATCATCGTTATTGGGTTAAACTGCTGTTCTACTCCTTGGGGTCTATATTCCTGTAGTACCTTTTAAGAATCTAAAGCTAGTCAAGTTGTTTCAATGTATTGTACCATTTTAGGGTATTTACCCTCCTCATAGATCTGTCACGTTTGAATGACTTATTGAGTACCTGAGGTACCTGATTTCGGCTCTTCATTCTGTAACTGTTCATACCTTTTTTCAATAAAACTTTTTTTGGAAAAAAAACAAAAAAAAACGCAATGAGCATATATTGGTTGGCACAAAAGTTATAGCATCTACAAAATAAGGGATAGATTTATGGCATTTTTATTATCATTTTTTACTACTAATGGATGTGATCTGTGATTTTTAGCGGGACTGCGACATTGCGGAGGACCGATCGGACACTTTTGACACATTTTTGGGGCCGTTGATGTTTATACAGCGACCAGAGCTAAAAAAAAGCCATTAATTACTATATAAATGTCACTGGCAGGGAAGGGGTTAACACTAGGGGGCGATTAAGGGTTTTAATGTGTTCCCTGGGAGGGGTTTCTAACTGTGAGGTGATGGGACTGACAGGGAGTAGAGAGAAAGAGCTGTTCCTGAATACTAGGAACAGCAGATCTCTCTCTGCTTCCCTGACAGAACGGGGATCTGTGTGTTTACACTGACAGATCCTGTCCTGGCTTTGTGAGGATTGGTCGCGGGTGACGGGTGGATATCATGGGTGCCGGCCACGCGCATCGGGGGGTCTCCAGTGGCTAGTGCGTGTCTGCTACAGCCTTCCTAAAGAGCCGGTGTATGATGATGGCGATTTGCACAGCTGTGCCAACCTGATGCAATTCAACTGCGGCGGGTGGTCAGGAAGTAGTTAATTACTGTACCACAACCAAGAGTCTAACAGACATGTACCAACCTTAGGACAGTTATTTGTGAAAAATTTAACTATTCCATTACATATGTTTTTCCGCATGCAGTCTATCCTAAAGAAGAACTTCATTAACACAGGGACTACTTAGCAACCAGCAACTGTTGTACAATATAGAATAAAGAATACAGGAGTCAAGAGTATGTCATATATAGCCCAGTGAGGGTCAGTCTCAGATAGATACTCATTCAAGGAGTTATTCAGTTATTTGAGAAAGAACTATAGAATGCAGATCTGCTGGCTGGAGCTTTCTCCTCTAGCTAATGTACTGTAGATAAATGGAAAGGGGGGGTTGGACCCCTATATATCTTGTCACTTATCTATGGGGATTACCATCAACAACATGAGGACAAGGTGTCTTGCTGGAGAATCCTTATTGTCCAGGAAAAAGATGAAACCTAAACTTATTTCTTTTGCACAGTGGACCATACAATTGTCTACATAAAAGTAGACTCTGTGCCACCTCAAATAGAATATTATAGCAATTTATTTTATTAACATATTCACACAAGGGGCAGGGCATGTATAAAAGGTCATCGTGATTCAGTTTTGCCTAGGGCAGCATGATGTCTAAAAATGGCTTTGGTTGGAAGTGATGTTACCAGTCTGTTCAGTATTATGGTTAATAATATATTATAGAATATGATACTAAGAATTTCTTCAGGCATGCTCATAGGATGCAATGGGGTTGATTTACTAACGGTAAATAGACTGTGCACTTTGCAAAGTGCAATTGCACACCACAAGAGCAGTTGCTTCAGAGCTTAGTAAATTAGTCTTTCATCATCCAATCATGTTGAATTTATGGTTGAACTAGATGGACTTGTGTTTTTTTTTCAACCTGACTAACTATTAAACTATGTACAAGCAAACATGCAGTTTAATTATCCTTGTATGTGATTGGGTATTCTTTACAAAGTGAAGATTTACCTCATTTACTAAGCTCTGAAGCAACTGGACTTGCAATTTGCAACTGCACTTTTCAAAGTGCACAGTCTATTTGCCTTTCGTAAATCAACCCCAATGCTTCATGTATGTCAGTAAAAATAATATTTAACCACTTGCCGCCCGCCCTATAGGGAATTGACGGTGGCAAAGTGGTTTCATAATCCTGACCGGACGTCATATGACATGATCAGGATTATGAGCCGCTGCGCGCCCCCGGGGCGCGCATCGCGGCGATCGTTGTTGCGGGGTGTCAGTCTGGCACCCGGCAACTACGATCTCGGTAAAGAGTCTCCGACGGAGACTCTTTACCATGTGATCAGCCGTGTCCAATCACGGCTGATCACAGTGTAAATGGGAAGAGCCGGTGATCGGCTTTCCCTCACTCGCGTCTGTCAGACGCGAGTAGAGGAGAGCCGATCGATTGATTATCAGCACAGCCCCCCCGAGGATGCCCACACTGGACCACCAGGGACGCCACTAGACCACCAGGGAAAAGGTAATAAAGGCCATAATCCTCCCTAGACCACCAGGGATGCCAGTCAGCACAATGGGTGCCAATCAGTGCCCATAATGGATGCCAATCAGTGCCCACAATGGGCATCACTGATTGGCATGCATTATTGTTTGGCACTGATTGGCATCCATTACTATAACACCGATGCCGCCTGAGTGCCCACCTGTGCCGCCTATGAGTGCCCACCTGTGCCGCCTGAGTGCCCATCTGTGCCGCCTGAGTGCCCACCTGTGCCGCCTATCCATGCCCACCTGTGCCGCCTATCCATGCCCACCTGTGCCGCCTATCCATGCCCATCCGTGCCGCCCATCCGTGCCGCCCATCCGTGCCAGCTATCAGTGCCAATTTGTGCCACCTATCAGTGTCCGTCCGTGTTGCCCATCCGTGTCGCCCATCCGTGTCGCCCATCAGTGCCGCCTATCAGTGCCACTTCATTGGTGCCACATTGGTGCCCATCAGTGCCGCCTTATCAGTGCCCATCAGTGTAGCCCCATCAGTGCCCATCAGTGAAGGAAAAAACGTACTTATTTACAAAGTTTTGAAACTGAAACAAAAAAAAAATTTTTTTTTTTCAAAATTTTCGGTATTTTTTTATTTATAGCGCAAAAAATAAAAACCGTAGAGGTGATCAAATACCACCAAAAGAAAGCTCTATTTGTGGGAAAAGAATGATAAAAATTTCATTTGGGTACAGTGTAGCATGACCGCGCAATTGTCATTCAAAGTGCGACAGCGCTGAAAGCTCAAAATTGGTCTGGGCAGGAAGGTGTTTAAGTGCCCTGTATTGAAGTGGTTAAAGTGTATGTCCAGCAAAAAAAAAAATTAGTTTTGGATAGAACTTAACTGTACTTTAAGATCTACCAGTATCTGCAGTGCTGTTTTTCTACCTACTGTTGATTAACCTCCCTGGCGGTACGATTATTTCGGATTTTAGGTGCTAAAAGCGGTACCATTATTTTGCATGAAAATTTGGCGTTTTATATTGTAGTCCTGTAATTCTTAGGAATAACTTAAATCTGTCCAAACCAGAGTCTAGCAGACATCCCGGGTATAATAAAGTTTGAAAAATGAAATCATAAATTATAATATAATAAATAATTATAAATAATTGTACCAAATAATAATATAACAATAATAAAAATTATTCAATAATGTAATCAAATCAAAAACACTGAAATTTGCTCAGCTGCAGAATTGTCACTGTCATTACTTTTCAGTATTTGATGACGGATCTCCCCACAAATCGCTATCCCTCAATTCTGCGAGTGATTCCAATTTATTATCGCTGTTTTCTAGCTGGCCTAAAACCATTTTTGATGTAAAAGGACAGTTTTGGTTGCTATGGACAATCTCCAGTTTCCAGGCATAAAGAACACTTTTTATTACATAAAACTGCATGCAGGACACTGGGCAGACCACTAGGGACAACGGGGATGTGAAATATTTACATACAGCAATGTAATCTGTAAGATTACATTATACTGTATGTTTACCGTTTGTTTCACTTTTTGAATTTGGCGCCGATCTTCGTCCCCGTGCGTCGCAACGCTCGCAGGGCACGGAGATCGGCGATGTGATGCATCGAGCGAG
Organism: Lithobates pipiens; assembly: GCF_037356315.1. NCBI lineage: Eukaryota > Metazoa > Chordata > Amphibia > Anura > Ranidae > Lithobates > Lithobates pipiens. The sequence continues at coordinate 185,557,978 of NW_027507685.1, read as the reverse complement.
ACACGGCTTGCTCGTACAGCGGGGAGACAACGCTGGATCCGAGGGAGAAGGTAAGTAAACCTCCTCCTGGATCCAGCGATGCAGTCCCTAGTCTGGCTCGGGGATACCGCTTTTGGTATGAAAATTCCACCCCGAGCCAGACTCGGGAATACCGTCAGGGGGGTTAACTGATGAAATGTAACATAAAAGAAACATATACCAATTGGCTCTAACTTTATGACCTCCCGCCTAATAGGTAGGTCCCACTTTTGCCAACAAAAAAACAGCCCCCCTTGCTACCAATACAGCCCTGACCCATCGAGGCATGACTGTCACTAGACCTCTAAAGATTTGCTGTGGTATCTGGCACCAAGCCATCAGTAGCAGATCCTTTAGATCCTGTAAGCTTCAAGGTAGAATTGAGCCCATGAAGTCTATGAATTGGACTTGTTTTTCCAGCACATCCCACAGATGCTAGATTGGATTGAGATTTGGAGAAATTGAAGGCCAAGTCAACACCTCAAACTCAAAATGTTCCTGAACCTTTTTTTCCAGTGTGGTAGAGTGCATTATCCTGCTGAAAGTGGCCACTACCGTCAAGGAATTTCATGGGGTGTACTTGGTCAGCAAAAATGTTCAGGTAGGTGGTATGTGTCACGTAACATCCACATGAATGGCATGTCCCTAGGTTTCTGAGCACATGCACCTGGGCATCTACCTGATGTAAAAAAAAAGTGATACATCAGACCAGACCACCTTCTTCCATTGCTCCGTGGTCCAGTTCTGATGCTCACATGTCCGTTGTAGGGCACCATGACTGGTCTGTGGCTATGCATACCCTTACATAACTGCAATTACACTTTTTCTGCTTTCAACCCAGGAACAAGATGTTTACTTGCTGCCTAATATATCTCACCCACTTTCAGATGCCATTGTACCATGATAATCAATGTTATTCACTTAATGGGTCAGTGGTCATAAAGTTATGGCTGAACAGTGTATGTCTTATGAATGTGCATTGTGTGTAGATACAGTTAAAAAATTTTAATGTTTTATTATGACCTAATAGCAAAACAATTCACAACGGCATGTCAACTTACCAATAAGAGATTTAACAAGCTCTGTACAAGTAACTTTATCATTTGCTCCCCTCCCCCCAATGTTCTCTCTGACTCTGTGCCCCAGGCTAACCATGCCATCTTGCAGAGCCCTCCTCCAGCTTTCATTTCCAGAAGGTGGATGCTCTCAGGGAATGTGGCACATTGGAGGTTGAGATGCACAAGGGCTGCTTCTGATGACAGGTCACACTGAACACCACCTGCATTAGCAGACCGTGCAGGAAGCGCGTTGGGTGCATACCAGCTGGAGTCTAGAGATCTAAACAGATTTTCCTGACAAAGTCCAGTCTAGTGCATGTCATCTTAATGTAACTCTTTACAAACCTTTTGCTAACATTCTAGAGAAAATATCCTTCTTTGAATAGATCTTTTAAAGCAAACCTATGGGTATAAAACACACTACATTGCCACTTACTTTATATTGCCGTGAAATCCAGGTGTCTGTAGATCGTTAATTTCCTGTCGCACACCCCAGCAACTTTATAAAACTCTAAAATTGCAAAATGCACCAGCTTATGTAGTCATTTGCTCTGACCATTCTTCTCTCACCTCTTTTGTGTCTTACATTTCCTGTGCCACTGTCATGGGCGGTTTCACCAATGGGTCCTAAAATTAAGAAAGCGGGAAAAGATAGGCCAAAGCTTGAAGCCCAACAGCTGGTTGAGAATTGATTGGGGTAGTAGGTGTGGCGCGGTTCTATAAATGAATGTACCCTTTTAATAGGTGAAATATTTATGCTCAGTTGAGTCTTATTTATGTTGTAATGACCATTGCTGAAATGTATGTCAAATATTCATAATCCGCAATTAAAATTTATAAGTGAAACAAAAATCAATAGACCTTAAACCATGTGCAAAAAAGCAAACTGTAAAAAGTGACTGGTGCTCTTTTAAACAGCTGATCAAACTTTGATAGATGCAAATGAATTGTTAGTCTCTAGTATGTGTGCAATTAATTGGATCTTCCTTACATTTGTAGTACCGTATTTTTCGGACTATAAGGCGCACGTAAAAGCCTAAATTTTCTCCCAAAAACGACCGTGCGCCTTATAATCCGGTGCGCCTTATATATGACCTGTTGACATCGCTGGAGTTCTTTGTTAACAGTATCTGTCAGATGGGCGCGCATGGAGTCACAGATCAAGTCTCTTGACGTTAACCTTCGGACTATAAGGCGCACGTAAAAGCCTAAATTTTCTCACAAAATCGACCGTGCGCCTTATAGTCCGATGCGCCTTATATATATGGAAATATCCATTTTATCAGCCGGTCGTTGCTAGTGCGCCTTATAATCCGGTGCGCCTTATAGTCCGATGCGCCTTATATATGGAAATATCCATTTTATCAGCCGGTCTTGCTAGTGCGCCTTATAATCCGGTGCGCCTTATAGTCCGAAAAATACGGTAGTTATTCATAGGACATTTATCAAGTGCTCATATTCCTCAAAATTAAAAATACAAACTAGAGATGAAAAATAAGAGTAAAAATTCCAAACCGCACATAAATGGACCTTGAAATGTGCAAAATAAGTGGAAAGTAATAATAGTAAATAAAGTGACTAGTGCTCTTTTAAACAGTTGATCAATCTTTGATGTATTCAGACAAACTATCAATCCTTGATATGTACACAAATAGTTCTTATTTAAATGTTCAGTGAATCAGGTGTCAGGTGCTCTTTAATTGTGTTTATCATAAATTCATTCTTGTGGCAGGGTTTGGCTTAGCAGCATATTTAGCTGAAAGCTGTCTGCTCTGTCGAAGATCCTCTCTTTGATCCTGTGGAGTGTTCTTTCACCTGTTTCCTTCCCGGATCCTGCTTCCGGATTTGACAGCTGACATCCCCAGCTACATGGCGGTGCCTTTCGTTTGGCCACACACCATGTCTAGACGCTGATCGGCATCCCAATCTGTTCCCGACCAAGCTGGCCAAGATGGCGGCAGGCTGCCCCCGTCCAGCCAAAGAGAAATACAAGGAGACCGCACTACTGTATTGGAGGGAAGATTAAGTACATTAGAGGATGAGTGGGCCCCCATACAACGAGATGTGCACTACAATACAGTTGTGGTTGACAAGCAGGCTGCCCACATAGATGACATGGAAAATAGGATGCAGATAAGTAAGAAGGCCAGTATGGTGGCCTGAATTTATGGGAGGAGCCCGGGGGGGTATTTAACCAGCCCGTTCGCCTGTGGTAGTTGTCGGTTTCCGGTGCGCAATACCACGTCACTAGGCCGACAGCGCGTGTTGATCACCATTGATTACCATTCGGACAAACGTCTCCCTTCTAGGAAGTCTCGCAGTGCTCGTGTTCCGTCCGGTTTTGTACAATCTCGCTGGCTCGACTGCCACAGGTAGGGGTCTCGATTGACCTTCCTTTCCATATTTGTTTGAGGGTCCTAAAACCCCAAAAATGTCATATCGTTCGTGATGATACCGGGTTGTTATCACTCAAGACGCACATGTCCGCATACGCCCTTCATTTCACGGGCGTCGTTCGGTAGATATTGCTTGTAATACTATGTTAGTAGCTGGTTGTCTAAATCTTGTTTGTCGTGTGCCACAGTCATATCGTTGCCAGTCGTATCTTACGGCACAACGACTCGTGCCTCTGCCACAAGCTGGCTCACGTAGGCCATTTCTTCATTTCACCTGTCACTTACTACGCTCCGATTCGAATCCAGTTGCATAAACTAAATGCGCCGATTCGTCCCGGTGTGCCCCTAGGTACTCGGCCTCATTTCGGTACATGCTCCAGAGCCCGATCGTTCCAACCGTCCGGGTCTCTGTCATGGGGGGGGGTCATTTCACGTCACCTACTACGTTCGAATCGATACCAGTCGTCTTTTCAAATAAAAACGCACAGGTTCGACCAACGTATCCCAAGGATCTTGGCCTCATTTCAGTACATGCTCCAGAGCCCGTTCGTTACCATTCCAACCCGGGCCCTGTCATGGGAGTCATTTCACGTCACCTATCACGTTCGAATCAATACCAGTCGCTTTGTCAAAACGCACAGGTTTCGATCGACGTGTCCCAGTTTGCGTTGGCCTCATTTCAGTACATGCGCTAGAGCCCGTTCGTTGACGGTCGCGAGTCGCGTCCTCTCCGAGTCGTAGCTCTACCATGGGAAACATTTCACCCTCATCTAGTACGCCCGGTTCGAGTCTGATCGCATTCACTTGCATCGACTCGTCCGGACGGTCCCAGGTTTGTAGGTTTTCGGCCTCATTTCAGTGCATGCTCCAGAAATCCGGGTCGGTTCCAGCCTCAGTCCGTGGCCGGCCGTCCCAGGCCTCTGTCATGACAATAGTCCTTCAGTTCATTTCACTGTCACATTCCGCGCTCCGGTTCGAATCCAGTCGCACGATCGCATGCACCGATTCGTTCCGGTTCGCCCCAGGTTATTTCCCACATTTCAGTACGTGCTCCAGAGTCCGTGCTGTTGTCAGTCGTACTAGCGACACGACCAGTGGTGCCTCTGTCACGGCAACCATACTTCATCTCACGATCACTTATAGCGCCCCGACCCGAATCCAGTAGCATCTATGATGCATCGATACGGTTCGGCGTGCCCCAGAGGGAACAGCCACATTTCATTCATTTTTTCCACAGGTTGCCTGGCGTTCGGCCAAAAAAAAAAAAAATAAATAAAAAAAAAGGAAACCCCAAAAGGAAAACAGAAAGTATGAGGGAAATAACGGCGCGATGACTTAGAAATTGTGGCGAAGAAATATCTACTCACCGGTGCACTTCAGTTGTGTTAGCCAGCCGCTTACGTCGCTTGTCAGTTTCCTTGTTAGGCTCCTTCAACAATTATCATCTGTTGTTTCTCTCTCCAGGTCAGTCTAACTTTAGCAGGTCCACCCTGCACCAGCTTGGACGTTATCTCCCAGGTAAAAAAAAACAAAAAAAAAACAAGAGGGCTAGGAGTGGAAAAGGCGACAGCGAGACGGACCGATACACATATGTATGTACGCTAAGGCACACGTCAATATATATGTGTATACGCGTTCGCTTCCGCCTTAGTACCCAGCAACAGGTGGGTTCACTTGGAAAATAGAGAAACAGTCTTGACTTTGTCATCCTTTATAGGTTCCGGTCGTCCATCTATCTTCCCCAAAGAGATAGGACATCACTCCTAGGACACGATCCATCAGGAGCCATGTCCCAGCTCGGCAGCGAAGACCTTACTGCCCCCCTGTCACCTCGCCCGCCTTCAGTGAGCGACAGCATACAGTCTTTCAGGGGCTGGACTATCCCTAGGCTGACAGCAGAGCTCAGACGCAGGGGCATCCCCTTCCCAGCCACAGCTAGGAAAGCAGAGCTGTTTAGGCTCCTCTCTACCCCCCCAGCTACCGCCGGGCCTAGTACCCCGCCTCAGGCTACTCTGCAGTCCATCTCAACGGCCATAGGCCAACTACATGCCATGGTGTCGTCTCTATCCAGCTCGGTCACGGATGTTCAAACCAGAGTGACCCTCTTAGAAACACTCCCAGCCACAGCCACCCCGGTTCCGGACGCAGTCCCGTCTCCACTACCAACAGGTACCGAAGGCACATGTCCCGTGGTCTGTCCAGCACATCTGGTGCCGGCCAGCATTAGGAAGGACATCTTGGACGGCAAGGATGTTAACCTTGCCTCCTTGCTCATTTCAGTACATGACCTGGCAGAGAATAAGGCTTACACCTGGGGGGATGTATCCGTAGTCCTCAAAGCTAAGGACCCCAGGCTGAACCGTAAACTATCCATCCCCGAGTTTACCCTAGCCTTTGGAACGCTGAGAGATGTCGTTTGCTCAGCCTCTCCTGCCAGGAGGGTAGAACTAGATTTGTATCTCCACACGGTGGTGGACCTGGGATACAAATATGGTGGCTTTGCTTTCTACGATTACCATCGTTCCTTCTCAGCGAAAGCAGCCGCCAAACTGGCACAGTTCCAGTCACCCACAGACTGGAGCCTTATGGATACGGAACTATTCTGCCGGCATTTTGCCGGCCTTCGTTCACCCCTGTGTGCCATCTGCCAGTCCTCCACCCATACCGCTCCCTGGTGCGCCAACATACCGGCTAGTCGCCCAGTAGAGTTCCCCTCCACCTCTGCCGCAGCCCTAGGCCCATCAGGCTCGGCACCTAAGAACCAGGTGGACAAATTTGGACGCACGGTCCGAACCGTTGGGGGTGCGGCCATCTGCAATAACTTTAACTATGGTTCTTGCAATTACAGCCAGTGCCGTCTACTGCACATCTGCGTTATATGCCACAGGGCACACCCCAGAAATTTGTGCGAGGTCAAAGCGCACAAAGGCTCTTGACTAAGCCGTATAGATGTGCTTTGCCTGGGCTTCTATCTCAACACGCACCCCACTCCTTCACTAGCCACCTTCCTCATCGGTGGCTTCACCTCAGGTTTCCACACCGGCCTCATCTCCCTACCCCACCAAACCCACGAGTGCAGAAACCTCCGCTCAGCAGCCTCTGACGAACAGGCCATCGACCTGCTGCTGCAGAACGAGGTGGATCGAGGCTTCGTCATAGGCCCCTTCACTCAGCCCCCCTTCAATATGTGGAGAGTTAGCCCTATTGGGCTTGTCAAGGGCAAGTTTTCCAATAAAAACCGTTTAGTGTATGACCTGTCTGCGCCTCGTTCTTCTCACATTCCCAGCTTAAACTCCTTGATCCCTTCTGAGGAGTTCTCCTTAAAGTACTCCTCCGTGGACATGGCAATTCAGGCCATCCTTAAAGTAGGCACAGGTGCGTGGCTGGCCAAAGCGGACATATCCGACGCCTTTAAACTGTTGCCTATCCACCCGTCCCTCTGGTGCTGGCACGGGATTAAGTGGAAGGATCAATATGACTTCGCTACGAAGTTGACGTTCGGCTCCAAAAGCAGCCCGTGGCTGTTCGACATGTTCGCTCAGTCCCTCGAGTGGATTCTCTTACACAAGGTCGGCTGTCAGCAAATTATCCACTACCTAGACGACTTCTTGTTGATAGAACGGCCAGGCACACCTCCGAGGGATCTCGACAAGTTAAGGACCGTCTTTGGGAACCTCAATGTTCCCATCGCTGAACATAAGGTGGAAGGACCCGCACGTTCAATCACCTTCCTTGGAGTCAATTTAGACACCAGCTCCATGAAAGCCAGCCTGCCCCTTGACAAACTAACCCGCATCAAGGCGGCACTCCATGAATTCACTCGGACCAGGGGATGTACAAGGAGACAGCTGCAGTCGCTGTTGGGCATGCTCAACTATGCCATGCGCATTATTCCACAAGGTCGTTCCTTTGTATCACGTCTGTTGGTCTACCTGTCTCAGGCTCAAGACCCGGATCAAATCCTCTGCCTAGACACCGCAGCTTTAGCAGACCTGGCAATGTGGGACGAGTTCCTGTCCAACTGGAATGGCATCTCTCTCTTCATCCCGTGCATCTCACCTCTCTCACCACAGGTAGTCACAGATGCCGCGGCCTCTACAGGGTTTGCAGCAATTTTTGGCCACCATTGGTTCGCCGGACCCTGGCCTTCTCAAATTCTTAGGATCCCGGGGTTTAGTCAATCCTCTTCACTCTTCGAGCTCTACCCCATGGTTGCAGCCGCCCAGCTCTGGGGCCCTACCTGGTCTGGTCAAACGGTAGGCTTCACCACCGACAATCAGGCCACAGCCGAAATTGTCAATAAAGGCAGGTCTAAATCTCCCTCCGTGATGTCCTTCCTACGCAGGCTGGTGCAGCTGTCGCTACAGCACCAATTTAACGTTGTCTGCATGTTTATCCCAGGGAAATATAACCTCGCAGCTGACGCCCTGTCCCGTTTTAATTTCCGGTCCTTCTTTCTACAGGTTCCCAGTGCAGATACCACATCAGCTCCTATCCCGCATTGGTCGCAGTTGACCCTGGACTAGAGCCGCATCTACTAGGAGCCACGCAGCTCATCAACCGTTCTTTATCGGACAATACGCTGAAAGCCTACCAGGTAGCCTGGAAGGCCTTCAACACATTTCTGGTGGCCTCCACAGTAGGCACCCCCACAGATGCTAGACACATACTAGCCTTCATCTCGTACTGCCACAACCAACTGGCCTTGTCTTTTAACACCATCCGCTTATATTTAGCTGGCGTTCAGCACTTCCTCTCAATCCAGGATCCTACCAATCCCTCTGTTTTTTCGTCCCACGCTGTCCGAGCCATACTACGCGGCATCCAAAAACAACAGCCGCCAGTGAAAGTCAAACGGCTCCCCATCACCAGTTCCATTTTCAGGGACATGTCCACCATACTCACCAGCTACCCCTTCGGTGCTCTCCCCAGTCTGGTCATACAGGCAGCCATTTACCTAGCCTTCTATGGCTTCCTTCGGCCCGGTGAGTTCACTCACAACAGCCCACACAGCCCAGTCCTCCGCAGACGTCATCTGCTCCGTCACCAGGACCATTTCATCCTCCACCTCCCGGTAACCAAGACCCAGCAGACAGGCACCGGCGTAGACATCCACCTCTTCAAGACTAACAATGCCTGGTGCCCGGTCGCGGTGCTTACACAGCTTCTCTCTCGGCTACCCGAGCTCCCGGACTCTAGCCCTCTTTTGCCCTTCCCGGTCAAACCACTAACTAACCACCAATTCATTAAGCATGTCAGGATTCTCCTCCACAACTTGCTCCTCAATCCCAGTGAGTATTCCGGCCACTCCTTCCGCATCGGAGCAGCTTCATCCGCATCCCGGCATGGGGTCCCGGACCACGTCATCAAAAGGTTGGGCAGGTGGAAGTCGGCCTGCTTCACTCGGTACATCCCTAACCCACAGGTAGAGATGTCACGAGCATTCACTCAACTGGCTCAATAAAGATTAACCAGGAAACAATAAAACTCTTATCCCTACCTGACTGTTTTGCCCCCTTATTTTGGTATACCGTCCATTAGACCAAGGCACACTTTCAGGTCCATTTCATATAAGGTGTCTCATGATAAGCTTGTTTTGTTCAGATACATATCGGCCATAGGGCTCCAGCCATAAGTAAGAAGGCCAGTATGGTGGCCTGAATTTATGGGAGGAGCCCGGGGGGTATTTAACCAGCCCGTTCGCCTGTGGTAGTTGTCGGTTTCCGGTGCGCAATACCCTCCCTCCCATCCCCTTTTTAGGGCATTTATCTAAAACATTTCTCTTCAATCACATTTATTCTAATTACTGGGTATGCCCCCTTATTTTGGTATACCGTCCATTAGACCAAGGCACACTTTCAGGTCCATTTCATATAAGGTGTCTCATGATAAGCTTGTTTTGTTCAGATACATATCGGCCATAGGGCTCCAGCCATAAATAATGTTTGGGCCATAGGCATTCTGGAAAAGACCAAAGGGAAGAACCCGGCACATTTTATTGAACAGTGGCTCCTTCAAATTTATGGGAAAGATTCCTTTTCTCCCATGTTTTGTGTTGAACAAGCTCACAGGGTACCCATGAGACCACTTCCGCCGGGCAAACCCCCGCATGTTTCTATTCAAACTACTCAACTACAAAGATAGAGGCGTGGTCCTTTCAAAAGCAAGGAATTTTTGGGGACGCTTTGAAGATGGCTAACTCCAAAATCAAACTAAAGAAATGCTTAAGGACCCTCAGCGTACAATATTCCATGCTGTACCCTTCTCGTCTCCGCATGGTGCCAAGAGACCAGGTCCATTTCTTTGAAAAAACGCATTTGGTTTCTTAATGACTGGAAAGAGAGGATTGCTCCATTCGGGAGGAAACGACGAACCGTAGGTTTCTGATGGCCGCAAGCTTACTGCAAATCTCCTTAAAACTTTGCCACAACTTGCTGATGTCCACCGTTATTCAATGTTTGGCAAGACGAATGTTCTAAGAAATGTGCGATAATATCTTCAAGCTAGTAACGCTTGTTGTGACACCTAAGCTTACAAGACGCACAGACAGGAAGCCCAGAGACCCAATCCCCCACACCCTAGATGTCTCAAAGGTCCCTAGTGGACGAAGGTCTCTTCATACGTTTTTTACAAAGGCTCTGTTGGCCTATTTGATGTTCTTGTTCACAGATCAAGACCCTATCTGAAGCTTTAGAGCTTAATTCCCCAGCTTACTGCTGATCCCGGGTCAACAACTGAACTTCTCTGTGCTCGGCGAGTGTTTTTCTTTCTATATGGACAATGGTATGGTGAATATATAGGTTCTATAATGGGATATTATGTTTTACTTTGAAAGCTATCTGCCAGCTATTTCTCACTGACATATCATGGCTAGATCTCATGTGGTGCTTAGTTGGAACGTGAGAGGCTTGGTTAACAGGGTGAAAAGGTTGGCTGTGACACATGTGACTAAGCACCTATGGTCCTCTGTAATATTTCTGCAGGAAACAGATATGCATACAGATCAATCTGTACAATTCTCAGCTCATTTTTTAGCCAACAGTGTAACTCTACCTATTCCTCGTTTTCTCGGGGAGTGAGTATATTGATCCCCCAGAGGATTCCCTTTTTATGTACACTTTCAGTAATCGATAAAAATGGGAAGTATATTTTTCTAAGAGGCAACTTGGGGGGGGGGGGGGGGCTGGTGGACTGTATATTAGCCAATGTGTACATACCTCCTCCTTTCTCCGCAGAAGTCTTTAAGATTTTAGGGGGATTTTTGGCCCACCATCCTAATGTTCCAGCCCTCATGGTGGGAGACTTCAATAACTACTTAAATTTCCAGTTAGGTAACTCTACAGTGGCTCGCCCTTGCCGAAGACACAGTTTGCCGATCTTCTGGCAGAGATGGGACTTCATGATGTATGGCACCTAAAGAACCCTCAAACTAGGACTTATTCTTGCCATTCTGCTTCACACAGGGGCCTTTTCAGAATTGACCTTGGTCTCTGCAATGAGGAAATGCTTTCACTTGTTGCTGATGCCCAGTATGAACCAAGGACGGTCTCTGGCCCTTCTCCATATTGGGATCAGATAACCACTTCTGGCCCTTGCAAAAGGAAACACTGGAAAATAAATCCATTCCAGCTCTCCTTGTTTCCTATCCCAGACCCAGTAACTACTGCTCTCACAGATTTTTTTACTATCAATACAAATACAGTGTCTTCAGGTATGTGATGGGACGCCCTTAAGGCTTTTCTCCAAAATCTGTTTATTAAATCAATTTTCTCCATAAAGACCAAGGCCTGGGAGCTCTCTGTATTACAGGAACTTAGGCAGAGTCGGGGATTGCAATAAAATAAATAAGATTGCGCTATGGACAACTTCTACCTATTCACTACACGGGTCAAGAAAAAAACTATAAAATCAAGTGAAATCAAGTGAATGAAACTAATAATGGTGAGATGAACTCCAGAGGTTGAAGCTGCCTGTGCTTGAAACCTGCCCCTAAATATAGGAGTAGGCCAGAAATCTGAAGTGTAAATTAAGCTATGGCGCTAAAACCTTTTTTAACGTGCACTGTGGGTGCCAAAATTATGTATATGTGTGTGGTGATCTATTATCTCTGCTGATGATCTAAACAATTGATGTGAACTAATGTGGAAATCTCCTAAAATCTACTATATACGTGATATCTACCAAAATACGTGTTGGTATATCTAAGTAGATATTAAAATAAAATTGAGAAAGGAAAAAAAGGGAAAATTAAAGAAAAAATGTGTGTCTGTTGACTTGCAACTCAGAAATGCACATGTGTTGCAAGAAAATAGTGAATAAATCGCATGAAAATAAATAATTAAAAATAATACATATGTGCTTAGTAAAGAAATCATATGCAAACCATAAACCAATATCTATAAATTATGCTATATGTTCAGAATCCTCAAAAGTGACAGTCCAAAGCGTTTGTAAAAGTACCAAGAAAAAATAACAAAAAAATCTTTCAATGTCCAACGGAAATTTTTTTTTTCAAAGTTGCATCATTCAGTTGCTGAAAAACGCATGGAATTTTTGTCAAGTGAGGGGGATAGAGCAAGGTGACTAGTGCAGAAGGGTTAAAGTCATTCCACAAATTGTTTTTAATTGTGGTAGTCTGTTATACCTCATTTAGCTTGATGTTATTCCTGCCCCTCGGTTTACACTGCTATTAGATGAAGATGCTATTTTCACCTGGACATGGGGCTTGGGGCATTCCAGTTGTGTCCCCTAACTTTGAAGTCCCATGTTTTTCCATACCTTGCCATTTAGCGCAGAACCATCCCAATTTCTCTTTACAAAAACTGGTTGCTATTTGCATATAAGACAACCAGACTTTTGAGGCTCTTTCTGCTCCACAGGAAATCAGAGAGTAGCTATGACTAAGCACTGTTAAGTGTGAAACGCGTCAGTCTGTTTGTCCCATTTTTTGCTGTGGCTCGCATCTGTTAGATTTTTTCAAATAAAGTGCGGCTGTCCAGAACTTCCTTTTTGCTTCATTTTGCTATATGCTTAGCCTGCACCTGGAGCTCCAGTTCTGAGGAAAGTCTTGTATCCATACATCCACCTGGAGCGTTGATCACCTTCCCTTCCCCCACAGGAAATCAGAATCATAAGAAAAAAACTGGGAGTATCTTCTAAGTAGAAATGTGTTGTTTATTATGACCACCACAAACCCAATCTGAAAATAAAATCAAGAACACAGGGACATGGGGGGGCATGGTTTTGACATGAAGCAGTGAGGACGCTGCTCCTGTGAGCTCCGGTGCTGGCACTCATTATAACAGCCTTTATCACAATAAATTGCAACCTACGAGAAAGAGAACGGGTGTCAGAAACCATGAAAGCAGACCGAGAAACCATGAAATTAGACCGAGACAGAAGTACAGTTAAATCACACTTGTTTAATAATTAAAGTATAAAGAACAAAAGTAATTAAAACATAGCCAAAGTTCAGTAACCGGAACGGATAGTGAGAAGCCAGAAGTTAGGGATCAATGTAGCGGAACAGCAAGCAGGATCTGGAGACAGAAGGGATGTCAGCAAAGCAAGTCTTTAAACAGGAATGCAGGAGATAGTGATTACATTGGTCAACATTGGTCAACATCACAGAGCCTAAATTAAAGGAGACATTCATAAGAAAATTCTAAAATTTCTTAGAAAAATCCACTTACCTTTCTCGCCGCAAGGTTTTCTGTGGTAAAACCAACAGACCCAATCTTCACCCTTCAGGATGGGTTCCGTTAACAAACCTTCAGGAGCTGGGGACCCTCAGGGAAACCCACAATCCTGGACCTGTAATAGCACCACCGCCAGTAAAACTTTATGGCCTTAATACCAAAAGTACTGGATCCCGGCGTCCAGCTCTCTAAAAAGAGAAGCGTTTACAGGCAAAACCTTGTTTCTTCGGAAACGAGGCCCGGGTACTGTTCATTTCGGCCAAAAAAACACTTTGAATGGATCCGGCTGCATAGCTGGCCCCAGCAAGGATTGCTCCAGTGGAGCACAGTACAGCACATCTTCACTTGTGACCAACACCTTAGACACTGGCAGAAAAACTGAGATACTCCCAATAGTGGGAGGGGTTATATAGGGAGGCAAATTCCTGTTTAGGGTGTGCCAGTGTCCAGCACCTGAAGGTGGACTATAACCCACATAGTAAGTACTACGGCCCTGTGTCCCGTGATGTTCTTCAAAAGAAAAGGATGTTGCAGGTAAGCTGTTGTTATAAAAATCCTTTTTTTTTCCTGAAGACGGTCAATTTATTTGAGATACATACATAACTGAAGTCCATTTTAGAATATTTTAAATGATTAAATGGGAAGACAGGGATGGAAATGGCTTTGTGAAAAGTGGGGTTGGGGTTTGAAGTGTTTTTTGTGCACTCTGTCTAATATATGTATACCAAACTGATTTGATAGATATCTGATTTATATCAACTTCATGTCATTTCATGCAGATTAGCCCCAGTATAAACATATATATTCTCTCACACAATGTTACCTGCATACACATATGTATACACACATATAACGCTATTTGAAACAAACCCCCTCCTCCCACCCACAATCATAAGATCATTGAGATTTATTAAAGATACAGATTTAAACATTATTAAAATCACAAGACAAATGAAACAACTGTGACAGATTTATGTCAGAAGGATAAATTTCATATCTATGTGCAAATTTCCCATATTATAACTAAATTGTAAGCATCCTAAGCTTGATTGTTAGTATGTTCACTGAGCACTCCCTGGTAGCTTATTTTAGAAGACTCCTGCCGAGTGCAGGTGCTTTGTATTAAGGTGAAATAAATGTATCCTCCCATCCTGCACTCTACAATTATGTTCTTCACCAAGTGAAACACAAATTCAATCCTGCTGGAGGTGCAGGTGGATTTGTTAATGCACCAAATGGATGTATGGATCTCAAGGTGGAGAGCATGGTCCTTTTCTTCTTTTCAAGTGGAATGTTTATACTACTAAACTGTTGTGCCACTGCCAATTTGTCCAAAGTTGAGAGCTTTAGCTTTTGTTTTTAATAAGAGTAATTTTTTTTATTGTTTAGATCTGTTTTGGCTCCTATTTCCACCATTTGGCCTATTACCACTGAATAAAAAAAATGTGTTGCAGGCAAAGCTATCTAAAGTATTTTTTCAATTTTTTTGTAGCAGCAGAGAATATTTGAATTGCTGTCTGTTGAAAAGTAATACATGTGACTACACAAATGCTTATGTTTGAATATGTGACCATATACTTTCTGATGAATGCTGTTTATTGTATTTTGTGAAAGACCAATAAATTTACCCTTAAAAAAGAAGCCTTTTTTCAAATTGTATCAGATTGGGGCATTGTTGCTATATTTAGGCCAAACAATGATGCAAAAGTAAAACATTCTTTACACATGCAAAATAAGTGTTGTGAGAATTTGGGCCAGAACACAGTGTTAGTGATGCAAATGTTTTTGCATTGTTTCATGTCCTCCATGGCAATGCTTAACTCCCCATGCCCTTTGTTTGACAATTGTCTGCATATTACCCTGAAAATTGTCCAGAAATGATTTTTAAGGTTCGCTCCTCATAGACTTCAGTGGGGTTCTGACATTATGATGAGTTCAATGAATAGCTACCGTCTTGCCGGGCATAGGCTAATGCCCATGCGATAAAATGAGCGTGCACGTTAGCCATTAATGCTGGTGCCATACGGACTATATAAACACAACAGCTGCACTAGTGCAGTGCTTTCTGATCTGCAGCTTTACCGGAGTCTAATCCTGTATCTGCATCTGATTACCTGTGTTTGACCCAGCTTCCTAGACTACGCTTGCTTATCTCCAGTCCTGACCCCAGCTTGCCTTAACTTTGCTATACATGCTATTCAAACTGATATCCTGCTGCCAACCTCTGCCTGTCTACTAACCAATCTCTGCTTACCGCTTATGCCATATCTCATTATCTGTGATTGACTTGGCTTGTTTGACCCTGCTCCAGTTTTGCTCCATTCTGCTCCATCCAGTATCTGGTAATGCTGTCCTGCATCTGCAACTGCTGCTTCTGCTGCCACTTGCTGCTCATCACCCAGCCTGGTCTGGCAACCCATCAGCTGCACATCTCGGCCGTCAGCAAGGAATTCTGCAGGCACTCGTACCTCATTGCAACTCCAGTGGTCACTGAGCCAGGGCTGTAATACTTCAGGCTCTGTTACAAGGTACATGACAGTATCAGACAGCCATGTCTGAGCCTGCAAGAGGAGCCTCTCCAATGGATGACATCTGTCAGCACCCTGCAGCCCTCACCCAAGCCATCAAGTATCTGCAGGATGGTTACATTCAGCTGGAGGAATGTGTGCAGTCTTTGGCTACTTCTCCAAGTACTACCACAGCTTCATCTCCTGCGGCAGCACAAAACACGCTTTCGCCAGCCCTTACGTGGTGATGCTACCACCTGAACCTAGAGTCCCCACTATTTTTTTTTTGCGTGGGGTTTCCTGATATCCATACCAGAGTCTGGTATGTATTTTTAAGGTGGACCTTTTATTGTGTATTATCTCCCAAATAACATCTATACCAGGCCCTCATCTACAATATGGTCTGGCATGGATGAAGGGGATCCCTGGTCATTTGTTTACAAACAGAATTAAATGTCCAAAGCTGTTATTGACTGCCACTTTAAATGATAGTGTGTTCGCCCCTAAATTCTATACCAGACATCTGTAAAACTAGAGGTGCAGCACTATTTTTACACTGATGATGTCATTGGGTCATGCGCTCTGAAGGAACGGCTGCTCGTGACGTTTCTTCAGGAAGCCCTTGCCGTCACCGGGGGCTCCCGCGCGATTGCATGGGAGTGATGTCACACAGCTCCAGCCATTCACATAGCCGGAGTCCACGGCCCCAGTAGGAAGACAGGCAAAGATAGATGCGGCTTCCAGCGGGGATGATCCGTGCTTCGTTTGCAATGCATACTAGCACGTTATGCCTTTACTTTACAGGTCAGGACTAAAAAGGTTTACTTACTCTTTAATGTGATTCTAAGGCCCATTTCACCGTGGTCTGTAGGAAAATTGTGGTAAAAATGCTATGTGTTTTTACTGCAATTTTTTTTGTGTTTCAGATGCATTTTCCCTGCCTTTCTGGTGCATGTTTGGGCCTGCTGCACATAAAAAATGGACACGTGACTCAAAAACGTTTATTTACCTTGATCCATTTATTTCAATGGGAAGCTTAATTTTTGGTGTGCACCGCACCCACAGCGCAGTAGTGTGAATAGTCCCATAGGATTTGAAGGGAAATGAGATAAAAGTGCAAAGTGAAAGAGCCCTAAAGGAAAGAATGAAAAAAAAAAAAAACATGGTTTTGCACAGAGCCTCAATCCTCTTTTTTTTGGGTCCCTCGCTGCTAGTTCTGGCTCTTCCTTCCTGCTGAGTGCCCCTAATAGCAAGACTCTTGCTATGGGGCAGGCACTCGAGCAGGCTTGCTCCCGAGCCACACTCTGTGTCCATTCACATAGAGTGCACGTTTTGGCACCTCTCCCACTCTCTGCTCATTGGCTTACTAGCTAGGATTGACAGCAGCAGGAGCCAATGGTTCTCACTGCTTTGTGAGTCAATGGGGAGAGAGAGAGACTGGGGAGAGCCACTGCTGTTGTGCAAATCGCTGAATCAAGATGGGGCTCAGGTAAGTATGAGAGGGGGCTGAGGGGGGAGCTGCACCCAGAAGGCTTTTTACCTTAATGAAAAGAATGAATTAAGTTGAAAAAAAAAACTTGAGCCTTTAGAACCACTTCAATGAAAAAGTTAAGCTCTGGACTTGAATGAATTAGGACTAGGTGTACACGTAGATACCAATACAAAGTTATATTGAAACACAGTTGTGAATACTCAAAAATAATAAACTAATGTCAGTGCTTAACAGTGCTGGAATCTACAAGTGTAAGTCTACCAAAGTTCTAATTATTTCCACAATATAAAACAGAGTGCACTTGAATAGTGTAAGATCCTCAAAGAATTGGTTAAAATAAATATATTGTAGTTACATAGTAGGTGAAGTTGAAAAAAGACATAAGTCCATCAAGTCCAACCTATGTGTGTGATTATATGTCAGTATTACATTATATATCCCTGTATGTTGCGGTCGTTCGGGTGCTTATCTAATAGTTTCTTGAAACTATCGATGCCCCCGCTGAGACCACCGCCTGTGAAAGGGAATTCCACATCCTTACCGATCTTACAGTAAAGAACCCTCTACATAGTTTAAGGTTAAACCTCTTTTTCTTCTAATTTTAATGAGTGGCCACATGTTTTGTTGTCCTTCCGCAAATTTTTTTTATCCCTATTGTGTGGTCACCAGTATCATACTTGTATATTGAAATCATATCCCCTCTCAAGCGTCTCTTCTCCAGAGAGAATAAGTTCAGTGCTTGCAACCTTTCCTCATAACTATCGCTCCATTTCCAGTACCTACTTCCTGAGGACGGGTGCCCAGAACTGGACAGCATACTCTAGGTGCAACTGGACCAGAGTCTTGTAGAGTGGTAGAATTATTGTTTTATCTCTGGAATTAATCCCCCACTACCCACCCCTGACCATTCCGAGTACTCCCCACTTATCACCACCCTCTGAACTCGCCCTTGTAGCCAGTTTTAAATCCCTGTACTCACCCTATGATCCATGCCAATGGACCTTATTTTGTACAATAAACGTTTATGGGGAACTGTGTTGAATGCTTTTGCAAAATCCAGATACACCGCGTCTATGGGCCTTCCTTTATCCAGATGGCAACTCACCTCCTCATAGAAGGTTAATAGATTGGTTTGGCAAGAACTTTTGTAAAGACACCCATAATTTTACATAAGGAACATCTGCTTTACCAGTGAATGTATTCATCCATCCACTCATCCAAGACTAACCTCTACTATATTGGCTAATGCATTTAGAGGTGGTGCCCCTTCATTAGAGCCAATGAGTTGTTCTGCCTCAAAACATGTCAGCCAATATTTTGAAGGATAGTCTTCAATTGAAGAACTAGAGACAGGCAGATGGTTCTGATGAAGAGGTGCTGTCTTGAAATGTTTTATCCGGTATATTAGAAGTTGGTCTTCGAATGACGCAATGATGGATGGGGAGTTGGCTCTAATGAAGAGGTGCTGCCTACAGTATATTAGGGTTTGGTTTTCGATTGAAACACTTATGGACGGATTAGCGCATTCAGTGAGATTGTCCTTATGGAATTATGTGAGAAGTGTGTCTTTACATCACTTTTGTGTATATTTATTTTAACCAGCTGAAGATTTTATGAGGATCTTACACTATGTCAGTACACTCTATGTTCCATTTACACTTGTAAATATATATACATATATATATATATATATATATATATATATATATATATATATATATATATATATATATATATAATATATATTCTTAAAAATGTTTACCTAACACTTGCAGCACATTTTAGGCTACTTTGCAATTCATTTATAAACCAGCTGATTTATTACATATTCCCAATGTTTTAAAAAAAAAAATCATGCAATCTTATATGCACAATACTATACCCACAGTTGATCCAGAGGAAGGCTAAAAACCCCAGGAAAGCATGATTCAATTTGTTACAACGGGAAAATTATTCCTTCATGATCCCCCGAGAGGCAATCTGATTTTCCCTGGATCAACTTTACCTATAAATGTTAGTATCCAGTTATATTATGTGTATCTAGGAAAGAGTTTATCCTTTTTTTTTTTAAAGCAATCTACTGAGCTGGACAGAACCAGCTCTTGAGGGAGTCTATTCTCAATTTCCATAGCTTACTCTGAAGAAGCCTTTCCATATTTGGAGTTTAAAACGCTTTTCCTCCAACATAAAGAGTGCACCCTTGTCCTTATGTGATGGCCTTAAAGCGAATAACTCAACACCAAGTTCACTGTATGGACTATTCACTATTATAGTTGTATATATATGTACTTAATCTCCTCTTCTCAAGAGAGAAAAAATTCAGTTCCCCTAATCTTTCCAAATAGCTGAGCTCCTGCATGCCTCTTATCAGTTTGGTTGCCCTTCTCTGTGCTTTCTCCAGTTCCCCCGATATCCTTTTTTGTAAATTTGTGCCCAAAACTGAACTGCAAATTCCAGATGAGGTCTTACTAATGATTTGTACAGGGACGAAATGTTATGTCTCCCTCTGGAGTTCATACCTCTCTTAATGCAAGCAAGGATTTTTTCGCTTTGGAAACCACATTTATTGCTATGCTCTGAATAGCCTGTGTTGTAATTGTAAACAGAAGTGAATAGGATGAGATAAAATTACACATAAACAAAATACACATACATAAAAACAATGATCATTTTCCTTATAAAATGTTCTAAGACAGGAGGGAACAGGTAATAATATATACAGTATTAATATTCTTTAGGAGAAAAGTAGCAGAAAACATTACCGTTTTGCATGTAAAACAAGCTGCGAACAAAGAGATGGACAGACAGAGCTTGAAATGGGCACTTATCGGCCATCACAATGTTTCCGTGACGTATGGATAATGCTTACTCTCTCAAGCTAGAAATTACAAGTGTAATTCTGATCTTCCTACATGTGAAATGCGGGGCTTTGTCTTTGTCAGCCAGGAAATCCTTTTAATAACCACACACACACACTGTCAGGAGCTTTGAAACATATCGCTCACTGACGATCAATGCTTTGTATTATTTGCTAAGACTGAAAGTCAGAAGCATTTTAATCTCGTAGGATTCCAGCTCCCCACATTATAAATTTCATATTATGGTTAATAATTGTCAGCCGAGACTGGAAATATGTGAGCTGATCAATATCACCGTTTGGAATTAATCGTTGGAAAAAAAGCTGAGCGGCTTCCCGGTGAATGATGGATTTTATTTAAATGGGATTCATTTTGCAAACACCTATTTTTTTTATTAGGCATGGGATCAGCATTTGTGATGAACTTTCTCAAATTATATTTTGTGCTCAAAGGGAGACCGATATTTTACCTGGGCTCTTCAAATGTCACTTTGTCTGTGTTTTGGGAAAATGATCGTTAGGTGCAGAATTGTAATGGAGTACTGAGTATATCAGCTCATTATTAATTGCGGGTTTTTTGGAGCGGGAGAAAGAAATGATATAGCATCATGTGAATCAATTGAAGGGTATGTATCATCACGTTGCTAGTAATATGTCAACTGTGATCCATGCTGTTCCCGAAAACGGCGTGAGCGGTCTTGCACTGCATTATGGGAAGTTTGAGTTAGATGCAATGTCGGTTCAAAAAGAAGTCGTTGAGCACTTTGCAGTGTGCTCAATAACTGGATAAAAAGTAATCATTATCACTTCAATCAAAGGGCAAAACTTGCATAGGCTCCAATGCCAAATATCAACCAAGGCCCAGAATCTTCTTGATGATATTAATAACACTTATCAAAGTTAAAATATTCAGACAGATATACAGAATTAAACATAATTACATAGTTAGGCTTGTGTATTTTTTCAACCTGACTATCTAGTTCAACCAACCAAAAAAATAAATAGAATAAACAGAAAACCTCCATATACAAAATCCTAAACCCACAGTTGATCTAGAGACAAGGTCTCCACACTGTAGGGTCTACTGACACCAATGATGAGGCACCATTCCTTCTACTGACACCTACAGTGGGGCATGATTCCTCACATTGACTCCAAAGATGGGGGAACTATTCCTTCCACTGACATCAACGTTGGGCACTATTCCTTCCACTGACACGATGGGGAACAAGTCTTCCCACTGATACTTCCCAATGATATAAATGATTGAATGCATTTCCTCCCACTCATACCAATAATGAAGCAATATTTTTCCCATTGACACCAATGATTGGGCATTATTCCTTCCATTGGTACCAATAATGGGGCACTGTTTCTCCCATTGACACGAACAAAGGGACATATTCCTCCCACTGATATAAATGATGGAATACTATGCCTACCACTGATAACAATGATGGGACACTATTCCTCCTACTGAAACCAACCTTGGAGAACTATTCTTCCCATTGACACAAGTGATGGAGCACTATTCCTTCCCCTGACACTAACAATGGGGCACTATTTCTCCTCTTACTGACCACAGGCGCCATCTAATATTCCCTGGAACAATAATCTCTGGTGGATTAACCACTAGCCAACCAGCTCATGCAGATATATTGCGGCAGGTCGGTTCTCCTGCGTGAATCAACGTACCTGTACGTCACTCTGTGCAAGGTGGATATCACATGCGGGAGCATGCCATTAGGTCCCACGGACTCAATGTCTGCCGGTGACCCGCAATCGTGTTGAGGAGAGGCAGAACGCAGAACTGCCTATGTAAACAAGGCAATTCTCTGTTCCGCCTAGTGATATGACAGAGATCTACTGTTCCCAGTGTTCGGGAACTGTGATCTCTGTCTTGTTCCAGTCAGCCCACCCCCCCTACAGTTAGAACACACCCAGGTAACACACTTAATCCCTTGATCACCCCCTAGTTTTAGCCCCTTCCTCGCCAGTGTAATTTTTACATTGATCAGTGCATTTTTATAGCACTGATCAAGGTAATAATGTCACTGGTCCCTCCAAAGTGTCAATTATAGTCAGATTTGTCTGCCGCAATGTTGCAGTCCTGCTAAAAAAAATCACAGCTCGCCGCCATTACCAGTAAAAACAAATGTAAAAAAAAAAAGTCTATAAATCCGTTGTTTGTAGATGTAATAACTTTTGCCCAAACCAATCAATATATGCCTAGTGTGATTTTTTTTTTTTTTACCAAAAATGTGTAGAGGAATATATACTGGCATAAACTGATAAATTTATATTTTTTTTATATATATTTTTTTTTTGGATATGTATTATAGCAGGAAGTAAAACAAATGTTTTTGTTTATAGCGCAAAAAATAAAAACTGCAGAGGTCATCAAATACCACCAAAAGAAAGCTCTATTTGGCCTGGTCATTAAGGGGGCAAATCCTTCCGGGCTGAAGTGGTTAAACGTGTTTCATTGTTTGGGTTTATCTAATAAACATAGCTAACTGATGCTTCCATTAATTTTAAGGGAATGAATATGACAATTACTCTTGAATTAAGATCAGAAATGGACACCCCTGAAGCCTTAGAAAAAAAGAGAGGGGGAAAAGGGGGGAAGGGGGAAGAAAAAGCGTGGGGGGGGGAAAGAAAGAAGGAAATGAGGGAAGAATAGAAAGAAGGGGGATGGTAAAGATACTAGCATACAAAGGAAGTGAAAAAGTGTGAAAAAGAAGAAAATTTGATTTAAGCAATGAACAGGGACTCACCACCAAAGCCACCCTTTCCACCGAGGTACATGCTGGTTAAAATCAACTTACCAAGGTATCAAGGTAGTTAAAGTAATTGCATGGGCTGGAGCACCACATATGGAGGTAACACAAATGAGACAGTGACCAAATTGGAATATAAAGCAGAGCGTTGATGCAGTAAGGAGAACTAATGAAACTGACACAGCAAACATAAGAACCATAAAGACGAATAAAGCTCTGCAAAAGGGATCAAATCTGTAAAAAGTATAAAAATAACTATATTAGAAAGCCAAGCAGAGACATAAAGCTAAAAGGAAACACTGGAGGGACACCAGGTCTCCCCAGCGTTAGGTCACCGTACTAACCTGTGATGTGTACCATCCACCGCAACAGCCCAAAACTGAGTCTGGCATACCTGCCCATTAAACGGTCTGCACGACCGCTAAATGAGCTCCCCAACCCTAATGGCACCAAGCGCACACCGCCAGAACGGCGGCGTCTGACGTCACAGGGTCTGCTCACCCACAATGTGCAGGTACACAGCTAGTTGCTACTGCGCAAGTGCGCGGGGGGAAGAGCTCATTGATCACTCGATCCAGGCTTAGCCTCCGCAAGCAAGGACAAACTGAATATCGTCCATGGCAGGGAGATCACATGTCCGCCGCCAGGGGACATTAACACGGGGCCCTATCTAACCCGGTCTGCTGACAGAGAAAAAAGGGGGAAAAAAGAAGGAACAAAGGAAAAGGAAAATTATATCGGGGAAAAAATGAAAAATAATAAAGAATAAAAATAATAAATATTAGAAATATAAGAATAATAATAAAAATAAAAAATATATAATAAAAATAAAAGAATAAAAAATAAACAATAAAGAAATAATAAAATAAAATAAAGGAATATAAAAAAAATTATAATTTTAAAATTAAAGGGGAGAGGGGAAGATAGAGCTGGGAGGGGAAAAGGGAGAAGGAAGGGAGGCGCGAGAAAAGGGGTGAAAAAGGAACTGCGTGCGCGAATTCGATCTTAAGTCCCATAGACGTCCAGATACCCAGATGCCGGAGATTATCCCGATCTTTCAGATGTCTCGCAACCGAAGGACGTCTATGGGACCTGAGATCTAATTTGCACAGTTTGACCTCCCCTAATAGGGGGGGGTCACTGGGCATCTGGTAAGCCTCCATCTAATAGTGGTGTTTAGAGGTGACGGGTCCACATGGTCAAATACAATTTGATTAAACAATCAAGTTTCAATTATTATTATACATACACTGGACATTTTATATATTTTTTTGTATCAATTCATATATGGACACTTGAATTTATATTTTCCATATTTTTTGTATGCATTTATATATGGACACCTGAATTTATATTTTTTGATTCATCTTTAATAATTTTTGTGTATTCGTTTCCACAATTTTTTTTGGTATTCTTTCTTTGCACTTTTTCAATAGTCACAGTAATATTTATTGGTTAAGAGCTGCACTTTTTTATTTTACAAGATTTGCATAACTTTGCTTGAATCTGTGGACCTACCACAGATTTTTTTTTTTTTGGAGGGTGTTTTGCTAATTTATTTTTTCATCATATGCTCTGTCTGAATCTGAGACAGGCTGACTTTGAGAGCCTTTCAGAGCATTGTGGGATTAAAGTGTAGTGGTAGCCATTTTTATTAAGGGGTAAGGTTTAGTACCTCTTTTTTTTTTTTATCATTGTTTTATAATGTTTTGTTTTAGGATATTCACACTTCCTATATGCTCTAGGGACTGTTGCCACCAAAATAATACAAAAGGGAAATCTTTTAACAAGGGCCCCAGGACTGGAAGTTGTTGGAAATTTACATTGTACATTGATGGCACAGAAAGCAAAAGAAACTTGACAGAGGGTCTAAAATCTTTTCATCATTGCCAATGTTAAAAAACACATTTTTGCTGCATTTCTACTTTAAACTCAAAGGTACAGAACTAATAACCAACTAAAAAACACATTTGTTTTTTAAAAGAAAATATTCATTTTAAAAATAATTTACAATTAATTTAAAGTGTTACTAAACCCAGCATTCACGATATCTGATCTTCCACAGTACACAGAACATATAAATGCATTATTTTATATATTTTATATTATATTTAGATTTTATATATTATTTTAGTAAATATAAACTGCTGAATACCTTTTCCCATCAGCAGTATATAGCAGTCTTGTGACTTCTATCAGTGTCCAGACAAACACTGGTTAAAGCTTGAAGAAGGAGTTTTCATTCTCCTCTGACTGTCCTATGAGGCTTCCTGACTCCTGACCCTTTGGACAGTGCTGATTGGCCGATCTGGTGTTTGATAATCTCTTATATTCTAGAGATCATCGGGAGTTGATAAGAGGCCAATTTAATTTTCATTTGGATTGTTATACTTTCTTATCACTGGGAACGGTGGATAGCAGACCCAGTTGATGGAATACCAATGGAATAATTTTTTTTTCAAAATAATTTTTATTGAATTTTCACAGTGTACAAGTTATACAGTGACAGAGAAATAGATTTATAAATCCAATGGAATAATTTTTCATACACATGGACACTCGTTTATTGAACTCTTTATTTATCACCAGTTGATACACTTTGTTTGTTATAATTTTTTGATAAGAGTTTTCTTTGGATTATTTGTGATGGCTTTGCCAATGCTTGAGACTTTCTTACCACTTTCCAGAAAAAGATTGTTCCATCCATGTTATATGCCATAATTTTGCCAAGCAGATGCTCCTGTTTTCAGTAAAAAGCATATGGTCATATTTACCGTAAAATAGTCATGTGATACTTAACAAAATCGTACATGCCCTGTGGAGCCTCTCACTTCTATAGGTCACCCGTCATGTTTTTTTTGTCCCAGTTCATATCTATATGATTAAAAGAAATTAAACAACAAAAGAATATGTTACCAATTGTCTCCGGCAGCAAAGTAGTAAAAATCTTGTGGGGTCATTTCCCTGGCTGCCTTGTTATATGTGGAGGCATCTTACAGACACGTATAGGGCAGCAGATGCTGAAACCTCCAGGCTGTCTATTGACCTGCTTCAGACTCAAATACTTGGAACAGCTGGCTAGCAGAGAGACTCATTTCCGAGATCTGTGGGGAGCTTTGCACCTGCTCTCCTCAGCACTCTCAGCGAAGACTTATATTACAAGCCTCTGTCCTTACCTATATCACAAACCAACACATCAAACAAAAAATCATCAAACTGACACTTAAAAAAAAAAGAACATATTTAGACTTTAGACTTTTTTTTTCTATCATTTTTCTTGGGATTATAAATCATTAGTGGGATTTTTACGTATTTTTCTCTATAGTTTAATTGGTATCACTTTTTTTGCAATTTTATGAACATGGGAAAATCAACAAAGATGTAACAACACTTTCCAGGTTGTATGACACTTTAAAATGGACCGGATCAAAAATCCCCTGCCACCCGTTTTGGTAGCTTTACCAACATGTGGGGCAGATTCAGGTAGTTCATAATAGCTCTACTTTTAGATAGTGTTGCGATTAGTGTATCTTATTCAAAAATAATTACCACTCTATTTCCCAAATAATGAAACTGGAAGTAATTAAGACCAACTGTAATGCACAGCGATAGGCAGAGTGTCTGTCTCTGTACGTTATGTGGCAGGCGGCATATTTGACTCCGCTAACCCCTCCCATTCTCACCTGTCACTGTTTGTTAAGGAGGTTGCTGGCTTTGCAGCCAACAGCCTCCTAGCAGCTAGTGATGCTGACAGTGGATGGATTCTGTTGGGAAAGCTGAAAGTTTAAAAGAAGGCATTGGGAGTTTCTATAGCAAATAGCAGGCTGTTTATTGGCTATGGATCCACCCACTGTCTGCTGTCAATACCAAGTAGAGCGAACCTGATGGGGAATTGGTATCTGAATCCCCATTAGGCTCCGCCCACCCAGCCACAAAGCTTCTTAGCGCTGTACTGTCTGACAGCTGCAGTGGCAGGAGGAAACTTAGCTTCACTGAACTAAAAATGAAAAGTCCATACGGACACGTGATGCTTGTCCCAAATTAATTTCCTGTTTTCAACAGGCACATGAATCTATCGCCGCACCAACATTATTGGTGCAGAGCCACGACGGCATTCTAAAAAGTGTTGTAGTATTTTATGAATTCTCCTGACAATCCTTATGCCGCGTACACACAATCGGATTTTCAGACGGGAAATGTTGGATGTGAGCTTGTTGCAGTAAGTTCAACCGTGTGTATGCTCTATCAGACATTTGTTGTCGGACTTTCCACCAACAAATGTTGGCTAGCATGCTCTCAAATTTTCCGCCAACAAATTGTGTGTACACAAGTCCGTCGGGCAAAAGTCCAGAGTATAAATACGCATGCTCGGAAGCAGAACCAGTCGGTAAACTAGCGTTCGTAATGGAGAATTAACATTCGTGACGTGGCAAATTATGAAATTTCCAAATGCAGCGCACAAATTTCTTCTTCTTTAATGGGATAATAATGAAGCTGCTTTTCTGGTGATACTGATGGAGTTATTGCAAACAAATTTTCAAAGTCTTTTTTTTTCTAGTGATATCAAGATTATTATTATGTTTTTTTTTTGTTTTGTTTTATTTGTGCAAGTTAGCACAACACCATTATCCTGTAGTTTTTAAGATCAAAGATACAACTATGTTGGCGTCCCTTGTAAATTTTACATTGTATTTTTTTAAATGTAACTGCCTACTCCCAAACTGTCATTTGAAGTAAAACACATAACCAAGTATTATTCTCCACATTTTTTTTATTGTGCATTAAAAAAAAGAAAACAAATAAAATTAGACATGCTATCTGCCAAAAGAACCAAAAAGTGCATTCTATGCATCCAAAAATATAGAAAATATACCAAATCAAATCATTATTCAACCCAAAAAATTATGTCAAAGCAATAACTGCAAGACCAATAATAAATAGTGCGTTATCTCCTCTGATTCCGCAACATGTCTGGTTCACGAACGGCCGTTCAGAAACAAATTGAAAAGCACGAATCAACACTCATCAAACTTCTAATAACACAAAATTAGCACAAGGAGCCCAAAGTGTGGCACTAAAGAGCTGAAAAAAACACATAGTATGTCTAAGCCCCTGTACACACGGTCGGAGATTTCGACAACCAAATCCGATCTTGTCCGAAACTGTTGCATACACACGGTCGGACTAAGTTGTCGAAAAATCCGATCATTCAGAACGTGATAACGTAATTTCGTTACGATGGGACTACGTTCAGGCTAGTAGCCAATAGCTTTGATGTAGGAATTTGATCTGAGCATGCGTGGCACTTGGTCTGATCAAAATTCTCTACACATGATCGGAGTATGTCCGATCGAACCAGTTGGTCGGGAAATATTTCCAACATGTTGGAAAATTGGGTCGAACGGAGATTCGGACGGAATCAGTCCGATGCATACCACACACAGTCGGATTATCTGATGACACGGTCCGATAAGACGCATTCCGACAGATTCTCCGACCGTGTGTACAAGAGCTAATACTTTACTACATTCGTAACTGTTGGCCAACATTTGTATGACCGTGTGTATGCAAAACAAGTTTGAGCCAACACCCTTCGAACAAAATTCCACGGTTTTGTTGTTGGAAAGTCAGATTGTGTGTACGAGGCATTAGAGTGAACCTGTGCTTTGCTCATGCAGGGAAAAGTAACAAGTTACTATAGCAGCCATTGCTTCCTTATTAGCTGTATATAACTACCATTATTTGATTTCCCATTGCTCCATTTACAAATGTAGGTAAAGAGAAGAAACCTTATGCAAACTCCAAGCTGCTCTGGTCCGAAATTATACAGTGCTGAAGATCATGGGGGAATTTAGTAAAGGAGTGACTACATTTTCTGGCGGTATGAGTCCATAAAAACAGTCTGCCCCCTAATTCAGAAAAACATTTTAACAATTTCTGTAAAAGATTCTAAATTCCCACCAGATTTATGTATTACTTATTTTTGGCACTTTACGAATCTGTTGCTATGGTTGTGACAGATTCAAAAAGGATCACCACTAGTTCACAGATAAGCACACTGGCAGTAATTAAAATCAACTCTGAAGTTGCGTGTAGTACTCATTTTGGAGAATTTTGTGCTGCAAAGCCGTTTTTGCACAGTGCCTTGTGGTTGTTAGGACGCTGATGGCTTTCTAACAGCCAATGACTCATCAACGGACCCCATTTAGCTGCCAACCGGTAGATTCAAAGGGAAGGGGATGTTTGTGGACATCATTGGCCAATTATGGTGGCCATTAGCTGAATGGAGCTGGAAATGACTCAATGGTTGCTAGAAAGTCGATGACTGCTGGTGGCCCCCGACATCTTAGTGCTGTACAGGAAGCCCTTACATTCATAACAACTTCCCAGCACAAAAGCCAAAGGTGCATAGCAATCAACAACACTGCGCTGCTGGGGCTGAACATGAACTGGTGACAGAAGTGACCGTAGTATGGATCCTGACCTCAATGTCATCCCCACCATACCTCTGATGAATTCATGAACCTGTCTCCAATAGGTCCAGTATTTGCTCCCTTGCCCCTTCAATCACCCCCCTTTCCACTGTTCCCACCACCCAGTAAACTGTGTTTACCATGCTTCAGTTTGTAAATAAACAGGGAGAGTCTGTGTAGAGCAATTCCTGTTCATTCATCTGCAGTTCAGCTGGGGCTGCAGAGAAAAGGATTGAGGAATCAATGTCCTCAGTCCCTTTCTGTGTCTCAGAAGTGGGACATCATGGATCTGTTTTGGAACCCCCCAACAGGTCTGTTAACCACTTGCCTACTGGGCATATTTACCCCCTTCCTGTCCAGGCCAATTTTCAGCTCTCAGTGCCCTCACAATTTGATTAAAACTTACTTAGTCAGGTAACACTATAACCAAACAAAATGTTTATAGTGATTAAGAAAAAGAGCAAAGGTATTTGGGACTTTAAATGAGGTGGTAGGGGCCACTCAGATCCCCTCCTCCATCCCGGGTTCAATATTTAGAAAAAAAAGGGGAGCAACGTGCAGGACTTTGTATGAGGCACACGGAAGCAGAAAAATAAATGTAGGTAAAAAAACGGGTTGTAATAAGTTCAAATAATCATATATTTACATATTATTGCACATAACCATACATTAATATTTTCAATTTCTTCAAAATATACATTCCAACAAGGACTTAATAGCAAATACATGAGAAAGTTCACATTCAGTAAGCACCTATTATATATGGGTATGTGACACAGTAAAGTGCCACTTAGGAAAAATAAAAACAAAAAAAAAGAATAAATCAAAAAGTAGCATCCATTCTTTGTAAAAAATTGTGCACACAACACGGAAGTTGACAGCTCTATGTGTTTCATGACCTTTTTGTCACTCGTCAGGAGCAAGACCCTAATGGTAACCTATGAATAGAGAGAACACAAATATACACTATGAAAAAACCCCATATGTACACTTGACCGAAGGACTTATATATACCTGCGCAGAGGTGGTGCGGCACATTGGTAGTCAGGCCGGCCAAAAATGCCATAGACCGGGGTTGAGGGGGCAAAACCCAGGCGACACCCAAAAAGCACAAATGACACCCCAAGCAGGTCAAAGTGTAGAATATGACACAAATTCATTGTTGAAGATGGAGTGACTCGTAATAAAGGGACATCTAAAAAATAAACAGTCAAAAAATCTGAGTGTAACAAGTGAATGTGAAAGTGAAGTACAAAACTGAGAAAAGGAAAAAAGGAAAAAGTTGAAAAGCAAGAAATTTAGTGAAAGAAGTAAAAAATGGAAAGACTATAGAAGTAAAGAATCAGAAAAGAAAATCGGGTGGTGGAAAAAAATCTCAAGGAAAAAAAAAAAGGAGATGCAAATGTGTGAGTACCTAAGAATACGTGGGTGAAGGTAAGGAAACCATTGTACATGTGATTGCAAAAAGGAGTGATAAAAAAGACCTGGGTATGAGAACCTACAGAGGGGGGAAAACTCATGCAGAGGGCGCCGCCATAGACTTACCCCCAACGTCAAGAACCCAAAATCCAAAGGGACAAGGAAGGCACCAACAGCTGCCTGCCATACCAACCAGGCTAGGCAGTCGTGAGCGTCAGACCGAGCCCTCCAATTGTCGGAGATGGAAAACTCGGCAGCTGGTACAAGTGCGCTACGGGGACATCAAATATCTGGCACCGGAAACATGACGTTGATGCACAGTGGAGGAGATCCCGCCCACCCTACATCAGAACAGGGCGGGGGGGGAAATCCCCAGTGCGCGTCGCAACCCCGGAACATAACAAAGAAGAGCACAGTCATGAGACAGACAACGTCCGATACCACCAATGCGCATGTATAAAACCAAAGTAATCGAGCTAACAAGAAAAAACAGGGAAGTGTAGTATCCAATTGATTATTGGTATACAAAAACAATCAAAATTGACAATTGACAAATTGACAAAATTAAAATTAAAAGGGGAAATAAATTAATTGTTAATGCGACTGTATGCCTCCATCCCTAATTAAATGATTAAGAAAAAGAGCAAAGGTATTTGGGACTTTAAATGATGTAGTAGGGGCCATTCAGATCAGATGGGCACTTATGAGGCTGCACTGATAGGCGACACTAATGATAAGCGGCATTGATGGGAACTGATGAGCACTAACAGGTGACACTGATAGGCAATGATAGGTGGCACTAATGGGCACTGATAGGTGGCACTGATGGGCGGCACCGATGGTCAATAATTGACACTGATGGGACTGCATTGATAACCAGGGAACTGTTATTCAGTGCCCTAATTATCAGAGTGAAGATATGCTGACAGGCTTGCCGGTTAACGTCTTTCCTTTCCTTTCCTCCCTACAGACAGTGTGGGAGGAAAGGACTACAGATGTCCAACAAGTCTGTTTACATGTGATCAGCTGTGATTGGCCCTGATCTGTGATCGCTGTGTCCCGAGGAGTGTGTCCAATGCGTGCCACAGGAAGCACCCAGGGGACGGGGTTCTGGGAGGATGTCTATCGATGCCCTCCCAGAACTAGATGACAACACTGTAGCCATTTTTCGGCTATAGCACAGTTGGCACATGGTTAAATTGTGAAAAAAGGAAATTTTTTAAAATGTAATTTAAAACAGAATTAAGGATTAATTTGCACATACATTTGCCAGGTGGAGAGGGTGAAATGAACTGCCTTCTTACCACCTGTTTTAACTCCTTCAACCCTGTACTAGCAAGCCACAACTGAGTACCTTGCACATGGTTGCAGGGTGCTTTTAGAGCTGCGCTATTCACTTGAATAGGTTGCATTTGACAGCAGATATTATTCCTGACGCCACCACAGAGCAAAGAATCACTTTGTTGTTTCAATAAGGTTCTCTGGCCATTTGAGTGGCCAAGAGTGGTCATGTGGCTGAATAAAAGATAGCCACAGGTCCTAATTTGACAGGTGTGGCCCCAAATGCACACTGTCTGTATTTGGGGACATACACCTGCACCCACACAACTGTCAAATTAGTACCTGTGGCTGTGTTCTTACAGCTGCTGTGTCCCCATAGCATAATATATGTTGCCTTAAAAAAGCCCAAAAAAAGATGATTCACAATGTACATGACACAGTACATGTAATTTAGCCCCAAGACCTCATTCACAAAATATTATATTGATTTTTTTTTGGGGGGGGGGGGGCTGTGATTTCTAACAGCCCAGCATCCCTTTTGCTATTGTAACTTAATCAGTATGCCTGCAGCTGGAACCCAGAAGGTGTCACTAAACCAGAAGCACATAAGGGAGCCATGACTTAACAACAGACACAGGGCTAAAGTTACAACATTTTTCTGGTGACATTAAAATGGCCTGCGCCTACAGCCTCCCCAATACTTACCTGAGCGGAGAGCAATCACGACGAGCATGGGGGACGTCATGCGGCGTACGTGAGAGGGGAGGAGCCTAGCGGCGGCTTCCACGAGACAGGGATGGAGGTGGATTCGCCGCACCATCCGGAGCTAGGCGCAGGGAGAAAGCGCGGCGCTCCTAAATGACTCCCGTTCCGGCACCAGCACCCGCATTCGAACACCGCTTGCCCGGACCAGAGAGTACTCCTGGCGCGATCCGGAGGGACACCGGTAGACGGTACGGAGGGCCTCGCTGGAGCGAGCGGAACCCTCGGCTCTACCCCCCCCCCCCCATATTTCTCTACTCCTCCACTCCTTTATTAGACGTCGTTGAGTGCGTGCAGTCCCTGTGGGCTGAAGAGCCTATGTTTGCAGAAGACTACTAACAGGTCAGACCCTTCCAAACTGTTACGTTTTTTTTCTCCTGGACTGTTATATATCCTTCAGTCAAAGTACTGAGTAGATGCATATAAGGAGCAAGCAGGCTGTTGGAATCAAATGTAACTTACTCTCTCAACAG
Organism: Lithobates pipiens; assembly: GCF_037356315.1. Taxonomy (NCBI): domain Eukaryota; kingdom Metazoa; phylum Chordata; class Amphibia; order Anura; family Ranidae; genus Lithobates; species Lithobates pipiens. The sequence goes on along the minus strand of NW_027507685.1, from coordinate 185,524,764 downwards.
CAGCATTTTGAATGTACACATTAAGATCCATATGCTTCTCTATGCCCTGAAAAGTTCCGCCCAGGACTTTGATGTTAGCTGTTGATATATAGCTTCTTTTACATGTTAATCACGCATTGAAAAGTTCAGTATTGATCACTGATACACCCTTGAATGGTGGGGCATTTCTTTTTTCTTTGTCTCTCCATTCCTCCGGTACGAGTGGATCTAAACTAAAGGCAGCCCAGCCCAAGGGCCCCCGCCTGTTTGCAAGGCAGTCACGGGCATGACCATACGCCCCCGCTTGGAATTAGTGGAACTTGTGGAGAAACTGGGGACGATTAAGCCTGAGAGCCGCACTAGGACTCCCCTAGTGCAGAAGGGACCAAAAAACCCCAAATATAGTATCTGTTAATCCCCCAGAACCAGATAACCACACGCTCAATCTTATTTTGTATCGGGGGGTGAGTATACTCGGGTGGAAAGGGAGAAAAGGGGCCCTTTGGCGGCCCGTTTTGGCAGTATCTCTCTATTTTTTCTCCTCTTGGCCTCTACTGCTCATAATCACGAACAGTTAAGGGAGTTAACCCGGCTTTTTCTCTAGCCCAAGTAGAGGTGCAGTAGATCTTCCCGTTTTTCACCGAGTCCCGGGAGCTACACGGTCTGATTTCCTAGGGAGAGCTCGCTGTCTCATAGATAGGCCATCTGTTAGCTCAGAGGAAAAGACCTGACTATATTATTTATATTATTATTTGCACCCCTATTCTCAGTTTGCTATTTGCAATCCTATAGCCTTTCTCTGAGGTGCTTTCAAACGAAAGGGAACTCTGGGGAAGAGAAAGCCTAAGAGGGACAACATGAAGGGTAGAAACCCAAAAGTCAATGACTCTAAAGCCCCCAAAGAGAGCCTAAACACAAGCTCTATCCAGAAATATCTCAAAGAGACAAGTCAAAAAAGTCCAGGCCTGGATAAAAAACAAGCGGGCAAGCGAGAGAGGAGGAAGGAGGCTGGAAAATCAACCGGGATCCAAGGCGATTCCTCTGGTGAAGAAACAGAGTCAGACCTGGATGGTAAAAACAGAGAACAGACAGATATCTCCCAAATACCTACCAAAGGTGAAATACAAGAAATGTTTTTGAAACTGGAAAATTCAATTAAGTCAGAGATCTTAACTGTTAGGGCAGATATGGGTCACCTGTTAAGGAGAATAGAAGATACGGAGGATTTATTGGGCAAACAGGCTCAGGAAGTACTAGACTTAAAAGCGCAGTCTAGAAAAATGCAAGAGGCTCACAGGGACATTCTATACAGACTGGAGGAACAGGAAAATCAGAGCAGACGACAGAACCTGAGGATTAGAACCTTACCTGAACAACAAGGAGAAGACCTCGGTGCAAAGATGAGGAAGCTATTTAACCCTCTATTAGGAAGAATGGAAGATGAAGAACTAAAGATAGATCGTGTCCATAGAGTAAGGAAACCTCCAGGACTGAAGGCAGAGGTATCCCGTGATGTGATTGTAAAATTTCATCTCTACGAGGACAAAGCCAAGATTTGGAGTAAACTAAGAGGTTTGCCCTCATTACAATACGAAGGGACAACTCTACAAATTTTTGCCGATCTTTCCGCAGGGACCTTGGCTAGGAGAAGACAACTCAAACCCTTATTGGAACACCTGAGAAGTGTCAATATAAGATACAGCTGGGGCTTTCCGACAGCTCTGATTGTTCAGAGAGAGGGAAGGACGTATAAGTTAAAGTTCCTAGAAGAACTCGAGGTCTTTTGCAACAATTTGGGAATTCCACCCCTTAAGCTCCCCTGAGACTCTTGTGAAAACTAATGGGCTTATTGAGAGGGGAGGAGGGGGTCCCCAGCGCTTCTAGCATGGGCCCCTAGGTTTCTGAGTCTGTTTCTGACTGCTTTTGCTTTTTTTTTTTTACTCAATGTTGTTTTTTTGGGTGGGGGCGGGGGGGGGGGGACTTGGGGGAGGGGTGCGGGGTTGGGTTGGAAGGGAAGATGGATAGGTGGGGCGGATCCGGGCTCCATCACTCCCTGTCAGGAGACGGAGTATCTCCACCCTTAGGGGTGGGGGGACAGGGGGGTGTTGAAGTGGAAGTCCGCAGGTGGAGCTACACCCTGGAAAGTATTACTTGCAGAGGGGGGCAGGGCCACCCATAATCAAGTATAGGCCAGGACAGGGCTAAGGGGGGGGGAGGGGGGTGGGTGAAGGGATGGGGGGGGTTAGGGGCGGGAGAGGGGGGGGGGAAGGGACAGGGGGGGTGGGGGGAGGATTGGGAGAAGAATCGCCTTGTAGAGTGGGGGACCGAAAGGGACATGAAAAGTGCGGGTTGGACAAATAAGTATAGATTAAGTATTCCAGTAGTCAGTACAGGTTGACTGAAGTAAATTTTATATCCTATAATGTAAGAGGACTAAACGCCCTAAACAAAAGGTACAAACTTTTATCAGAATTACATCAATGTAGAGCTGAAGTAGTATTCTTGCAGGAGACCCATCTTTCCCTGGATTCGAATGTTAAGCTATTTTCAGATAGCTTCCCGACATGGTTTTACGGAGATTCCCCCATTAGGAGGGCTAAGGGGGTGGCAATTGGATTCGAGAAACACACACGATTTACTCTGATTGACAGACTGACTGACCCTGAGGGCCGATACTTGTTCCTTAAGGGAGAGCTAGGAAATAGGGCGGTTACTCTTGCTAATGTATACTGCCCAAATAATAATCCCTTAGGATATATGAAACGGATCCTACGAAGATTAGCAGAATTTAAATCTGGCGATATAATCTTAGCAGGGGATTTTAATTTTTGTATGGATACCGCCATGGACAGTACGTCCCGCGCAAGGGGGACGAATGAGAGGTCCCTGAAAATACTGAAACAACGCCTTAAACGGCATCAAATGGTTGACGCTTGGCGGATACAACATGAGAAAACGAAGGACTTCTCTTTCTATTCCCCAGTGCACGGGACGTATTCTAGATTGGATTACATATTGGTGGATCACAGGCTGCTAGATGACGTCGCTGAGACAGGGATAGGAATAGCCTCCCTCTCTGATCACTCCCCTGTGACAATGAAGTTGAGGATACCAGGGTTATACAGACAACCCTTTACTTGGCGATTAAACGAAAATCTGGTACAGGATAACGATAACATCGAGATAATCCGGAAAGAATTAGAATTCTACTTCTCGACGAATGATACAGGGGATATCTCGGGTGCCTCCCTATGGGAAGGACATAAAGCATATATAAGGGGTATCCTCATCTCCATTGGCACAAATAAAAAGAAAGCTAAAATTCAGAAAAGGGAGTACCTGATTAAAGAAGTCCATAGATTAGAGCAAGAGCATAAAAAACAAAAGGCCCAACAGCCGGAACATCTTCACCTATTGATTAATAAAAGGGAGGAACTTAAAGACCTGTTGGATCAGGAAGCAAGTAGGTTACTCGAAGGGAGAATCAGAGAGGGATACTATGGGAGAAACAAAACAGGCAAATACTTAGCGAGACAACTAAAAGGGAGGAGGGAGACTAATTTTATTGATAAAATTCAGGATAAGAAGGGGAAAATGGTCCATACCACTAAGGAAATTGCGGAGGTATTTAGACAATATTACAGTACCCTATATAATGTTGGCCAAAAAGGGAGGTGTGGTAAAGGGGCTAAGGAAAGTATTATAGAATTTTTGTATGATACCAACTTACCCCGATTACAAGAGAGTGAAAGAAACAGCTTAGACAGACCTATTACTGAGGAGGAAATATATAGAGCATTAAAGGAGACAGAACTGGGCAAAAGTCCCGGTCCTGACGGGTTTACGATTCTTTATTATAAAAAATTCAAGGAAATCTTAGTCCCAAGATTATGTCACTATATGAATGGGCTCGGTACAAATTATGACATGAATGCTGAAGCTCTATTGGCCTCAATCACGGTAATTCCGAAGGAAGGGAAGGATCATACACTTTGCTCAAGTTATAGGCCAATAGCATTATTGAATGCTGACACAAAATTATTCGCCAAAATATTGGCAGCCAGGCTGAAGAACAAGATGAGCGATCTAGTGCACCCAGATCAGGTTGGATTTATTCCTGAGAGAGAAGGAAGGGACAATGGGGTGAGGGCCTTACTCCTCCTCCAGGCCTTAAAAAACAGTGGGTCCCCAGCTCTATTCCTGTCGATAGATGCAGAGAAAGCATTTGACAGGGTAGACTGGGGACTCATGATAGAAACGTTGTAAGTTATGGGTGTAGGTTCGAGAATGATCCAATCGATCCAGGCCCTCTACAATCACCCGCAGGCCTCCGTCAAAATTAATGGAGAATCCTCCTCTCTTTTTCAGATGGGTAACGGCACCAGACAGGGGTGCCCACTGTCCCCACTCTTATTTGCTCTGTCCTTGGAGCCGTTGTTGACCCATATCCGAAAAAATAAGGATATAGCGGGGATCAAGCTGGGAGGGGAGGATCACAAATTAGCCGCTTACGCGGATGATGTTTTATTCTTCATAACTAAACCTAGGATCACGATTCCGAACTTGCTGAGGGTGTTGGAAAAATTCGGTAAAATATCGAATTTGAAAATAAACCTCAGCAAGTCCGAAGCTATGAATGTTAACATCAGCACCCAGGAAGAGGAAAATCTTCGGTCAGAATTCCGTTTCCCATGGCGTAAGGAGATTAAATACTTGGGAATCTATCTATCGAACACCATAAGGAAAATATATACGAAGAACTATATCCCCTTACTTGATGAAATCAAAAGTGAATTAAAAAAAATCTCAGCATGTTCCCTCTCTTGGTTAGGGCGTATCAACGCAGTTAAAATGATACTAATCCCAAAGATTATCTATAAGTTTCAGATGCTGCCCATTCCGCTCTCTTCTGCTTATTTTAGATTAATGAAAAATTTAATTTCGAAGTATATTTGGCAACATAAAAAACCGAGAATTGCCATGGGGGTGTTATGCAGGGGAAAAAGACAAGGGGGATTGTCTGTCCCGGATCTAAAAAGATACTACAATGCAGTGGTTCTGTCTCGAGTAGTTGAATGGGCGAAAGAGGCAAATAAAAAGAGGTGGGTGAGTGTAGAGAACACAATGAGTCAAACACGTTTAGGTCGCACGATATGGAACCCCCCACAGTTTAGGTCCATCGGACCTCACGCTCACGAGATTACACGTTTAGCTTTAAAGATATGGGACCGAACACATTCACAAAATAAGTGGGGGTACAATTCACCTTTGATTTTTCTTAAAGATAATGTTTTTTTCACACCGGGTAAACAGGAGGTGGGGGGCAACTGGATCAGGAAAGACACCGCACAATTAAAAGATATATTAGTTAACGGTAAAATAGCTTCATTTCAAGCACTTAGTTTGGACACAGACCTTATGAAAATGGACGGGTGGCGGTTTCTCCAACTTAGTCACTTCATTTCGAGTTTACCTCAGCCAATTCGTAGTGAAGAGGAACTGAGACCCTTGGAGCGTCTATGTCTGAGAGAAACATCAAAAAAAAATATTACACTTTTATACAAGATCCTCTCTGAGGGGGACGAATTGGAGGACCCGCCATACATCCAAAAGTGGGAATCAGAGCTGGGGTCACAATGTAGCACACCAACTCGTAAGAAGATTTTTAAATTAATTCACTCGGGGGTTGTTGATAATAAACTGATAGAAACGAACTACAAATGCCTTGCAAGGTGGTACGCGACACCCGACAAAATGGCCAAATTTGGATTAGAGCAATCTGCGGATTGCTGGCGCGGGTGTAAAAAAATTGGGACTATGGCCCACATTTGGTGGGACTGCCCCATTATTAAAACTTACTGGAGAAAAATCTTAGAGATAATCAAAGTTGTAACAAAAAAGGAAATAAGAGAAGATCCGTGGACCGTCCTATTTCATGGGACAGACGAACCCATAAAGCATTATAAAAACTCATTAATTCCAACCCTGTTAGACACCGCCAAAAATTTAATTCCAAAAAAATGGAAGGAAAAGGAGAGCCCTAAAATATCGGATTGGGTTTTTCGTTTAAATGAAATACAAAAAATAGAAAACTATAACGAAGGGGATGTTGATGTAACAGCAGAGGAGGGAGGCTCAAATAAATGGGCATCCTGGGAAGAATTTAAACTGACCTGGAGATATGTGGAGGAAATTACACAATAAACTTCAGAAGAAACCATTATTCTGTTAAAAAATAACGGTCACTAAGAGGGAACCCACTAGCGGTTCTACAAGGTATGGGTGGGGCGGGTTGAGGGGGGGGGGGAGGGGGGGGAATATAAAGATTACATTGGTGTAGGTTTAATCTAATAATTTCTTTTCTGTTGGTATGGTATATATTGTATTTGTATGAATATGGTCCCTTTCCTTTTCATGCATGTATTTATATTGTTATGAAAAAAAAAACTTTGATATAAATAAAGATTAAAAAAAAATAAAAAATACTTACCTGAGCGATCCAGCGGTGTGCATGAGAGTGGCTGCTCTCCTAGATCTCTGCCTCTGTATTGGCTGAGAGATATTGGCTTCTGCTGCTGTCCATCACAGCCAGTGAGGAGAGAGTGGGGGGAGGGCCAAGCTCTGTTCTGTAGCGCTGCTTTACTGCTGACGCTCAGGCGCTTTCAGTGTGAAGGAGCTCTTATGGACACACAGAGCGGCGCTCCGGAGAGGGCATGCACGAGTGCCCCCATAGCAAGGGGCTTCCTCTGGGGGCAATCGGAGAAGAAGAGGAGCCAGGAGAGCCAGCGGGGGGGACCCGAGAAGAGGTGGTTAATGGCTGATCTGTACAAAACATATTTATTTTTATTTTTTTCGTTTACCTTTAATATTTAACTTTAAATGCTCCACTTACTTTGTTTGGAGAAAAAATATAAATGTGAGATTAAAAGTAATAAAATATTTAAATCAAAAAAAAAAAAAAAAAAAAAAAAATGGCCTGCGCCTAATTCTTTCTTGTGACAATTTTAGTAGGAGATCCAACGATTCAGATTTTCTAATTCTGCCATTTTAAGAATCTGCTACTAAAAATATTCAAAAAGAATTCAAAGTTGACAGTGTCCTAGTTAGCAAGGGGCTGAACATGCCATTAGAACAGAGTGTCCGCATTATGGGCATTATGTCAGATTCGTTTACCTGATCCTGTACCTGTCCATGAAGCTGTTGCCTGCAACAACATGTGCGGAGAAGGTACAGAATTCTAAAGAAGGTGTAGCGCTGGCTCCTGATGAGCATTCACTATATGCTTTTAAAGTTAAATCTCCTGAAACCACAGTTGGGTTTTGGGGATAATTTTACTAAATTTATGGTTTCACTACCAGTCTAGCTGGATTGCACTGGGTTCTCCTTGGTCGCAGGTGTCGCTGTCACCGACGGCAAGGTTGAGAACACAGTCTAGTTGGTTGTATTAAATGCCACGTTTCTTTTGGAGCCGGCCCAGTGGGAGTGTTCTCCTGCTGTGCATTCTGGGAGGTGGTATTTAAGGTACTGATATCACGGGCTTTGCGGTTCTGTTCTGTTCGGCCTGTGGTGCAGAACCATGCATTTCCGAGTCTTGGGGCTGGCTAACCTGAGGCGACAAAACTGCAGGGACAGGCCTGAATGGATATCGGGGCCTATTGATTCAAAGGTGGTCCGTGCAGTCTCATCTAAGGGAGAGGCCCAGCAACTGGAGGAACCCCAGGGGAGGACTCTTCAGGAGAAGGCCGTGCACAAGGCTGGCTTCTCTGAAGGAGCCTGGAGGCTCAGTTGAAGGACACTTCATGGATCTTCACTCGTACGGTATAGCCGGATCGCCTGAGAGATACTGGTACCATATTATAGCTCTTTAAATTTGTCTACATCCCTCAGTTACAATCAAGTCTGTGGCAGAGACTTTTACTCAAGTATTTTACACTCAAGTCTGTGGCAGAGACTTTTACTCAAGTGTTTTACACTCAAGTCTGTGGCAGAGACTTTCCTTGGCACCCTGTCGGCTGCTTGGCCTAGTGAGAGGAGGTCTATGTGGGGGTTATGAAATCCAGCTGTGAAATGGTTATTCTCTGGATTTTTCTTGTAAAAAGACTTTCCATTTTTGCAGTCCAAAGTACCTGAACTCACTCCTAGCCATCTATCCTAAACTGAGAGACTCTGTTTCTACTTTAAATAAATAACCCAAAAGAAGATTCAGTGTCAGTTTCCACATTTCTTTGGGCCATCTACCACGGGAAACCCTAGATGGAGAAGCAGTCAAGAAGGTAATGGTAAGCCCAATAAAACCAGCAGCTCCTTCGGAGGTCAGTGCTACAAAGGTCTACAACATTATGAATTTCTGGGACAGTGTTTACATCTAAGTGTACACCCCCACCAAAAATTGTGGAGCATATAGGCGGAAGGGCGGAAGTAAAACGACGGGAAAAGGGCGGTGCCACCACAGTAACATTGAAGTTCTATGGAAGAAAGGAGTGCACTGGATTCTTTCAGTTCTTGGCCTATTATGCAGACTTGCTCTTTTTACCAGTCTAGGTTTTGGGTGTCAGACAGAACAGGTAATGAGAGCAAATCTCAACATGCATGCATTTAAACCATGACAAATGTTTTAACCCTCGATCCAATGTTGGTTGGATTTTTCCTTTTAGTTAGACAGACCTGTGCCTATTGCTGTCTATTACTGTGGTCTCAATACTTTCTCTAAGAACAGATTCACTTTAAGCCCTTGTACACACAGTCTGAAAATCCGATGGAAAATGTCCGATCGGACCATGTTGTCCAATAATCCGACTGTGTGTGGGCTTCATCGGACTGTTTGAGAGCTGGCTATAAAATTTTCCGACAACATGATCTGATGTGCATCAGTTCCGATCGTGTGTAGCCTAGTCTGACGGACAAGGTGCCACGCATGCTCAGAATAAATTCTGAGACGGAAGCGCTCGGTCAGGTAAAACTACTGCTCGTAATCGATATAGCACATTCGTCACGCTGCAATGTTAAAAAATCTTTAATGCAGTGCATTCTCTTTTTCTTTAGAATGCTAAAAGAATGAAGTTGTTTCGCTGCTCATATTCACACACACTTCTCCCAAACGTATTTCTTTATTCTTTTTCCTCATTTCATGAATACAATATTTTAATTCGTCACATCTCCCCAATCATTTTTTTTTTTTGTTTTAAATTTTGTGGTTGGTTGTTTTAATCAACATCTCCTTTTTTGACAGTTTGCTCATCTTCAGAATTTTTTTGGTGTATTTTGTGTGTCAACTTACCACAGCACCATTATCTTTTTATTTTATTGTTTTCTTTTTTAATCTAGAGGAGGTTGTTTGGTGTTGTTTGGTGTTGGTGCCCCTTGTTATTAATTTGACTTTGCATTTTTGAAATATACCTGTCTACAAATAAACTGTCCTTTTTCAAGTAAATCACATAGGCAAGTATTTCTTGAACCAAAAAAAAAACCTTTATTTAGGTGTCAGCAACAAATAAAGAGGGAGGCAACGCTGGTGAAACTGGGGAAATTAGCTAAGCCTTTGGCCCCCAGGGCACACATCAACTATTTAAACGCAAGCAGAGATGGAAGAACTTATTCATCAAGCAAAAGATACCCCGCACATCTACGGGCAAACCTGGACAGTTTGGAAACATTTCAGATCTTCCGTGATGTCTGAACAACCTCACCCTAACCAACCACAAAATTCTTACTCCAATGCACGCCCATCATTGGAACCATAACATACTCGAGTGTTGCAGACCCCCCCTTCCTACTATCTCCTTGTTCGGACAGTCCCTTACTTACTGAGTGAATCGGTTGATCGAACTTTAGCGGATGCTCATCTGGTATTGACTGGGCCACTTAACCCCTTAGCCTCATAAATAAGATGCCTTACAAGGGAACTAAACCAACATTTTTCCCACCCTTTTGTGTTCAGAGAGCGGCTGTCCTTCAATATTCTAGACTCAAGGACGGTACTGCCTTAATTGCATTGCAGTGCTGACCACTATCCTTCATTTCTCCCACCTATGGTCACAGTCAGAGCCCATTAGGGGTGACCATGGGTTGGGATTCTGTATTTTTACTCAGCACTGCCGTGCCTTTATCTGTTGCATTAATGTTCACGCCCTCTATGGCAAACACCAATGTTTGTTTGAGAGTATTGACTGACCCCCTTGTTATAGCCTCTCCTACAAGAGTGCTCCGATCGTACTTTACGGCCAGTTGGCCTATTTTGACATGTTTGACTTATATTTTGGATACTGTTATGCATAAGTTCTAGATTTTATCTGTTAAAAATTGCCTACATTTACGTACCTTGTACCTGCTTTTGTACTCAATGTATGTATGTACTTGATAAAATCTTAATAAAAATTTATTGAAAAAAAAATAATAATAATTTAAACGCAAAAATTGGTGGCCCGAGGAGTACATATCTGAGTGAGAACAGTCTGGTCCTGAAGTCCAATAAATCCAGAACAGCAGCCGATGACATCTATGTCCCCAGGCTGTGGTCCTACAAGAGGCTGCATCTTCTGTCAGACCAGACTGAACCCAGACCATCACTCTCTGGTCTTCCTTCCACGCTTCCTTCCAGGCTGTGGCTGTGGTGCTGGCAAGTGTGGCAGAAGGAGGAGGAGGAGGATCATGGTCCAAATCACACAAGTGTGTTGTTTGTGTGATTTGGCCCAACAACCCCTTGTTGAGTGTGTGGATGATGAGCTCCTCACACAAGAGGTGTTGCCCCGCCTCCATTTGCTGGAGTTTACAGGCAGCCAAGGAGGCAAAGGCCTCTTGATATGTGGGGGTGGCTTTAAGGGCCGCTGAAGCCTCCCCAATGAGCTTCAGAGCCGACTCCTCCACATTCCCCCCCTTTATGGCCCTTTTGGTTGGAAGGAGTAGGGGAGGGACCTGTGACTGAGTCAGGCTTCTACACCTGCCCACGTCTTGGCTGCCGCTTACCCCTGCCTCCTCCTGGTTGTCACGTTCCACAGCCACCTCCTGGCTACTGCATTCCACACCCTCCTCCTGGCTGAGGTCTTCCTGTGTATGAAAAAGGGACATAGTTTTAGTTTTAGGTTCATAAAACACACACAATTTTTAGCTCAAGACTGTTGCAAATTGTTAACAAATAGAAAAGACTATCATTCTAAGCCCAGCATTTTTCATTCTTTGCCCAAATGTTTTGGCCACTACTGTCTATTGATATGTGAAACACTTTCTAAAATCAGCAATTAGTGAGCAACAATCAAGTTAACATCATTCATTTTTACTCCAAAAATATGTAGAACAATACTATACCTGGCTCAAGCTGGGCTCCTCCACACCTTCCTGTCTGGAAGGCCCAGGTTTGGCGTTGGAAGACTCAGCAGGGGTGAAATGAAGTGCAGAAGGACGCGTGGAAGGATGGGTAGAGAGGGATTCCCTGACCTCAGCCTGGTCTGACAGAAAATGCATCCTCTCATAATACCACAGCCTGGGGACATAAACTTCATCTGTTGCTGCTCCAGTTTGCATGGACTCCAGCACAGGTCACCAATTTTAATTCTTAAATAGTTGAGGTCTGCTCTGGGGACCACCGGCTTCACAAACTCCACCATTTTCTCCATTGCTGCCTGCCTATTTAATTTGTTGCTGTAGTGGGGATGTGTAGCTTGCCACAGACAGGGTAGCTCCCTGTAATTGTCGATGAACAGGGGGAGAAAGCTATGGTCGTTAAACCCATCCATCTTGTCTGCAAGACACAAGACAAACCCTAATGTCAGGCTAAACTCTCCTAATCTTGTCCCAGTACAGGCCTCAATCTAGAAGCAGTATAGGCTAGTGATGTTCCAAGTTAAAATTGTACCTTAGTTTGCACGATCGTCGAGTCAGCTTCTCCCTCTGCTCACAGATCGTACGTATGACAAATGTACTAGACTATTCCCCGTCCCTTCTCTTTCAGCGCAGTGGGGAGAGCACATGGCAGAGACACAGCAGGGGCATGATCAGAATTCCACTAACGAGGAGGAGGATGAGGAAAGCCCAGAGCCTGAAACGTCCTGATCAAATATGTCTTTTGTTGAGATGTTGGAGATGGTGGACATATTGAAGGGGAACGACTATGATGGGAATTATGGACCTTACCCAAACCCAAATATCAGAAAGGCCAAGATCATGACTAAAGTTGGGAAGAGTCTCCAGAAGAATTTTGGGCTACGACGATCCAAGGATCAACTTAGAAAGCGCTGATCAGACCTGAAACTGAGGGCACACGATCAGTACAGAAGGATCAAGCGAGTTCTTCAGAAAAGTAAGTAGTTGTCGTGTGTTCATATTATTATTATTATTGCTTGCATACTGCTCCATGTGCTTTGATTTAATGTTGTACAGTTTAAAATTACCACTTTCATGTTCATGGGTTCAATCGTTTGTAATAAACATCGTTCGTTAGCCCACACCAAAAACAATGTTTTGCCAAGTTGCACTTGACTACATTTGTTCACACAACAGGTAAGTATTCCAGCTATAGAAAGTTTTAAAAATGTTTTCACCTTTGAACTCTGCCAAAAAACACAATTGTACGACACTTCCAAGCAATGTTTAATATTGCTATTTCTGCCCTCAAATATCTGTGTGCTAAGTATTCCTTTTTTACATTCTCATAGGGGAGAGAAGACTTGAGATGTCTGGGGACACCAGGGATCCCCACACCTCCCAAAGAAGGGGAAATACCAAAAGCACAAGCAGAGGAGGAGGAGGAAGGAGAGATGTGTGAAATTGGACCACAACAGGTGAGTGTTGGAGACTACAGCTTCAGGTAAGCTAATCAATGTATGCCTGCATATTTATAATACATGGTGTGGTTTTTTTTAGGTGATGTGGATGTTGTGGAAAAAGAATCACATTTTACCAGTGAAAGTGCCTCAGATCTTGGGGAGATAATGGGGTGCAATCTCGATTTAGAAAATATCCAGAAAAACATCAATGATGTTCAACAAAAAATGAAGAACATCGATGTTTTAGGGAGAGTCTGAAACACCTCAGACTAGCTAGCATCCATTTTAAATGTTCAAAAACGCCTTTATGTTTTTAGAAAAGCCACATTTGGAAGATGCACACAGTGTGTTAACATGTACTATCTCTCATCATGGGGGATCAATGTACGTGTTTTGTGGGTGCAACCCCTTCCTTGCTACTAAAGTGGCTGAGATGAAGGGGTTGCACCCCAGAAACACGTACATTGATACCCCATGATGGGAGATCGCACATGTTGACATTAGGCATGGGATCAGGAGGAAACTGGCCACTTTTTCATTCTCAATTTGTGTGCATCTTCCAAATGTGGCTTTTCCAGGGGTGACACCCCATGTGATGAAGGCAATATCAGCACAGTTCGTACATACTCATGTCTGATATTGTCTTCACTTTTCAAAGTTGAACTTTGTAAGTTCCTGTGTTCTGTATGTTATGCTTTGATACATGCCTGTTTACACAAAAACGTCAAGTTTGAAAAATGTTACCCAAAATAATGTTCTATATCCACCAAAAAAAAAGGAACAAATGGAAGCACATTTTGACATTCTGCTATTACCTATCAAGATAATAATAGGAGAAAAAAAACTTTAAACAGTAGCATTTGAAAGTATTGAGGCGGGCCTTGCACTACATGCTTTGGTGAATTTATCCATAAATTGGAACAGAAAAAAGGTAGGTATAGTGTGTATTGGGTTTGGCAAAGTCATCAGATAGAGGATTACTATCAGCTGACCTAGCAGTTGGGGGGAGGGGGGTTTCTAATGAGTTTGGCCCACCAAAAAAAAAAAAAAGCAATACTATGGAGATGACAAAATACATTGCTAAGTGACTAGGCTATAGGTTTATGGCCCCAGAAGAGCATGCTGGGGAAGTTAGTGAAGGCAAATATGCATGAAGGACAAAAAATGAATTTGAAAAGCTTCCAACATGCATGAGGACAAAGGGGCACAGCATATCAATTACAGTATATTGCAATTATGGTAATTAGGGAATGAGGAAAGAAATCCAATACATTAGCAAACATTAAATACATAGAATGTGATGTTAAAGGTGAAAACTTACCTTAATATAGTCCTTCTGCAGGACCTGTATGATGGCAGAACAGGTCTCTGGAATAATGATTCCCAGAGCCTGGGGGAGATGCCTGTCAAGAACTTGAGGTCCTGAAGACTTCTCCCTATCGCCAAGTAGCGCAACGTGGAGATGAGTCTCTGCTCCAGAGTGATGGATTGCCGCATGAAGGTATCCTGCCTGCTGATATAAGGAAACAGTAAAGTCAGCAGACGGTGAAAAACTGGGTCCGTCATCCAGAGATAATTCCTGAAATCATCAGGATTATTTTCCCGGATCTCACGAGGCAAAGGCATGTGCAAGAACTGGTCACGCTGGAGCAACCAATTCTTGGTCCATGAACTCCTCCTCACCCTGTTCATGGACCGGGCTTGTGTCAAAGCTAAAAGCCCAACACCAAGACCCTGCACAGCACAAACTATACAACGAGTACGTACACGAAACATGGCTTAAAACGGTCGGCTGGTCAGAACGGACAACAGAAGGCACCGATAAACGGCAAGGCCTGAAAGAACGACCTGAAAACCAGAAACGAGCAGACAATAAGCACTGAAAATCAAAGCGTACTATATACCAAGTTATAATTCACAATGACCAACAATGGCTAACTGCCTACACGCACTGATAAGCAGATATGCACCGACAAGTACAAACTGAAGAGCAGTAACGATCTGAAGCACAAATCTGAAAAGCGCAAATCATCTCTAACCAAACTTCTACTAACACGCGTTAAACACGAGACCAGCAGAAGGAGCCCAAAGGTTGCCGGACGTGGTGCTGAACTTCCCTTTTCTAGTCCCATCATACGCGGCTTACGCCACCGCGTTCTTGGCAACCGGAAATTCCGACAACTTTTTCCGATCATGTATATGCAACACCACTTCCGGACCAAATCCGTCAGAATTTATCAGACGGATTTTGTTGTCGGAATGTCCGACCGTGTGTACAAGGGCTAAGGGGCCAGTGTACTGTCATCATCGTATTGGTTACTATGAATAAATGTCCTAGCTTAAAGTGCAAGTAGATCTGTTATTTTTTCCCCTTCCTGTAATAGAATGATAACTCAGTTTATTTTGCTGTGAAATTGTACAACAGCGTTGTCACCCTCTAAGCAAGGTAGTCTTATGGTGGTCATACACGCTTCAATAAATTATTCATTTCTTTTTTGATCAATCTCTTCTGATAGGATTACTCAATCAATAGTTGAAAACCTTTTCAATTGATATGCCATGCAAGAGGAAGTAGATTTCAGCTGATGGATAAGATACAATCAAGTTATTGATTACATCTCTGTCATAATGTAATCCTAACAATCGGAACAAATTGAAATATAATCCTATTGATGAACAAAGTGTCCTAGTTCGGCAAAATGGTCGATAATATTGCACCCAGGCCAATTGACTCAGTTTAATGGAACTTTATTGAAATTAAGCATAAATTAAACAGAAAAGAAGTAATAGCTATATGATTTATTTGGCATCAATCAGATAGAAAAATGCAAAGCATGTGGCCACCATTAGATGGAAATGATGGAAGCTTTAAAAGGGCTCGTTCACACATGCAGAGCCATTTAACAGATGAGGAGGCATTCTTTTGTGTCCTCACCGTCTGATTTACCCTGTAAATTCTGCACTACTGAGCCACATTTGCATGCCTTCCATGCAGCTGCAGCATGGATCCATAGGCTTACATTAGTTGGAAAATGCGACATGCTGTTTAGTTTTGGCAGTGCTGTGGTTTTTGGCCATGGTAAGTGTACAGACCTTGAGTAGCTGCATGTCCAGGTTTAAATAGGAGGTTTAGGGGTGGGGCAGTAAAACCATGGCTTTCACCGCCCTCTAGCTGCATGTGTGAATGAAGCCTAAGTGAGAGCCAAACAAATTAAAGAGGTCCGTTGTTGCATCTGTCCCTGCCACCTCTAAGACTGAGAACCGAGCAATCAAAGACCACTGTTCTCTTGGTCTTCAGTCACCAGCTCTCTGCTCTGGCTCTCCAGCTCTCAATGGAGCGCTGTACTGTGGAGGGGGCAGGAGCTGCTGGCTGAAGCTCTCAGCAGCTCACTGAGAGGCTGAGCCTGCTGCCAGTCCAGACATCTGAGTGGATCTTGAAATTAAAGTCAGGATCTCTCCCGAGTCTGGATTAGCTGAGTGATGTCAGCCAAAAGAGCCTGCTTCCAGCTGAATACAGGTCACAGGAGTGCAGAATGAAGTGCACTCCTGTAACTCATAGGAGAAGTAGGACCAAATTAGCTTTGCTTTTACTTTTCCTTATAGACGGAATTGAAAAAAAAAAAACATACCTGCTTGCGCGCAGTTGTCTTTTAAAATGTACATTGTGCTGGATAGTTTGCTTTTCCAGCATGGTGCCTGTGTGGCAAAATGACCAAACTTCTCCACGTGTTTAGCAATTACTTCACCCTGGACTGGCCAATCAAGACGGCCAAGGACTGTCACTCAGAGGAAGCCAGGGACAGGTTAACAACGAGAGGTCTTGCAGGCATCATACCATTGGAGCAGAGGTAAGCATTGCAGACTTTAGTTCCACTTTTACACCTCCTAAAATGAATTAAACCTTCCTATTGTTTTCAGCCAAGGAAGATGCTATCTTGGCCTTTGTTTAATCTTGAACTGCCATGATGTTGCATATATAATCAGTTATGACACCAGCCATTTGATGGTTTTACAGTTTGGTTGGAAGCACAACCAATGTGATAGTTACATTCCTGTCACTGTTTTTGAAACTGTTAAATCGATGGGTATAGTTCCACTCTAACTTTTTAGACAGTTATGCCAACAGTGTTTTTAAGCCATACTGAAGTAACTAGTACAATAAATACTATTGCACCTATATATTAATTTGTCTATCCCTATAGTTAGCTATTCTATAAACCTCTGACCACATGTTACTGTTGATATCATAATAATACAAGGTTAGCTATGAAACCAAACACACAGTTTATAAGTAATAAAGTCTTATTTATTTACCAAGGAAATAAGAAAGTTAACATAAAATACTAGAGAAAGATATTACAAACATATACCAACAATACACATCAGAATATCAAAGATACTTATCACAAGGCTTTTTATCATCAGGCTCAAGATGGTGGAGAGCCATGTGGCTCAGATGACCAAGAGACCAGAACTCTCCCTCACTCAGTCTTTTATACTTTCATCAGACACCATTCAAACCCAACCCCAGTGCCATCCTATTTAGACTTTCGACAAATCAGCATTTATTAGGGCAGCACTTCTCAACAGATTATATTAGTGTCTGTCCTGCTGTACTTTGGCCTCTAGGAGGCAGCATTTGTCCATGAATCGCCACTGTCCAACCTGGGTCAAATCTTCATAGACATCTTGATCTTTCATCTTCTGTAGCTCAACCCATCAGTCATCTTGGCAGCAGTGGCTCTCTTTGAAGCTTTCTTTGCAGCTGTGTTAGCAACAAATGTCCCGGAGCCAAGCGTTTCAGATGTATAGTCTGATATGTTACCAAGCTTTGATGTGTATGGTGTTGGTATATGTTTATAATATCTTTCTCTAATATTTTATGTTAGCTTTGTTATTTCCTTGGGAAATAAATAAGATTTGCTACATTCCAGACCTGGTATCAACCAGGAAGAAACCCTTTTAAAATCATGGAACTGCCAGCATCAGCATGGCTGACCTTGGAAATAGGAAACAGGATTTATGACAGATCCAAGTCAAACTCTGGATAATAAGAAAACACTGCTACCCATAAACGCAGTAACATTGACAGAGAAACTCCAGAAATATGACTCTGGACCATGTTGCTATCCAACACATACGAATAAAAGTTAACTGTTGTAAACATTGCCTGTGTTACTGTAATGTAGGTGTAGGCAACCCCGGCACTCCAGCTGTAGTGAAACTACAAATCCCATCATGCCTCTGCCTCTAGGAGTCATGCCTGTGATTGTCAGGGTCTTGCAATGCCTCGTGGGACTTGTAGTTTCAAATAGCTGGAGGGCCGAAGTTTCCTACCCCTGCTGTAGGGTTTACTTACTAAACCTAGAGAGTACAAAATCAGGCTTACTTCTGCAAAGAAACAGAAATCGGCTTCCAGGTTTTATTGCCAAAGCTTAATTGAACAAGCTGAGGTAGAAGATGATTGGCACTCAGAATCTGATGCAGCTGTGCATGGTAGCCAATCTTAATTTAGTCTTAGGACTAAAATGGCATTTTAGTTTTAGTCCCATTTTAGTCTTGTGCAATTTTTTTAGTTTTAGTCGTATTTAGTAGACTAAATCTCCAGTATATTTTAGTTGACTAAAATGTCCTACGTTTTAGTCGACTGAAATCTCCAGTATATTTTAGGCGAATAAAACTCATTTTAGTCATCTAAAATCGAATGGGTGTAATTCAATTGTAATGCATTAGTTAACAATTCTCTACAATTTGCAAACTCATTATATACTGCTGGAGTGAAAAATAGAATATGTTATTTATTATTACATTGAGGTATGAACATGCACTACAGACCAGTGTTAATTTTGAAGTCAAATTTCAATTTAGTTTTAGTCTAAGACCCCTTTCACACTGCCAGCGCCCGGGAGTCAGCGGTAAAGCGGCGCTATTTTTAGCGCCACTTTACCATCATTTTAGCAGTTCTATTTGGCCACTGGCGGGACGATTTTAACCCTGTCCTGCCAGTGCACCGCTCCAGTGTGAAAGCCCTCGGGGGTTTCACGTTGGAGAGACAGCAGCGGCTGTTTCGGGGCTCTTTGCAGGCACTATTTTTAACACTGTAGCTCCTGCAAAGCACTCCAGTGTGAAAGGGCTCTTAGTCTTTTGACGTTGTATTTTATGTATGTATTTTTTGTAATTTTAGTTGTTTTCATTTTAGTCGACTAAAATAATATTCATTTAGTCAACTAAAAAATAACGAAATTGACACTGCTGAGTGCACCTATTTTAGTAAATCTACCCTTGTAAGTCCCAACCACTGTGACTGAAACCTTTTGCGTGGCCTGTTACAGGAAGTTGGAAAACAAAATGGGATCTACTGGAAGGATCAACAAGTAAAACAATTATGCTACAGGTGAAAATCAGAAACTCAAAAATTGTTCTGCTAATGCTACTGGCCACTTCACTGTGTATGTTCTTTTTGATTTTGCCCAAAGTTGAATTATATTAGCTCCAATAGATGGCACATCCACTATCTTGTTATAAAAAATTATTTAATGAAGTGAACAGCTGAAATTAGACTGGTTTTTACTTAACGCATAAAAGTGTTCATAATGGCAATGATATTATTTGTTGGGGGTCAAGTGTTTCTCTTCGATGTCAGATTAAATGCATTTTGTAATTGCTCCATGCTGGTCTCCACACACCTTTACAATCTTCTGTCCTTACTCTCAGCTAAGAGAAAGTTGACCTTTTTACCTATGTAGTTGACAAGCCTGTATTAAATGTGTCCCTTTAAAATTACCGAGAAATATACAATCGCACAAAAAAGTAAGAAGGTTTCACCTTTCTGGACAGTAAGCTATTTTCTCACATTACGAGAGATTGTGTTTTTCAATTTACAGCTCTCAGACAATACTTTCCCCCATCTAACACGCGGCAAATGAATCCGTTAAAACACTCAGCTGTCTGCAAAATACTGAAAATTTAATGTATGTTAAAAGGGTATTAAATTTCCAAGCAAAATTTACATGGGAATATGACATTAAAATATTTTTAGCTCCCAGAAACCCAGGGGCTTAAATATTATAATATAGACAAATTTTATCATTTTAAAATGAATTAGCATTGCAATATTTCTTATGTATTCATGTTGAGTTAATGCATAAAGATGTAAAAATAGCTTGAGGCAGTTACTCTCGTGACATTGAAATCACATGCTGGAAATCCGCATCACTTAAGAACGCGTGAACTCTGCAAGCTAACAGCCATAGTCTAATGCAGGAACCTAAATGGCTTTTAAACAAAATATATAGTAAGTTGGTATGTATTCAAAAAAAATCTCCGGCTGGCGGCTTCCAGGCGGTTCAGTTAGCAAGCGGTGAAATATAATATTCCCATTGCTTCTTTTAAAATAGGATTTCTTCAATATTGTGGTCAAGATGTTTGTGGAAGCAATGGAAGGGACTTCTTTTGTATAATACTACAAAAAAGGAAGTTGGCTTTAGTTAAAGTCAGAATAAAGTGAATCTATGGGCTTTTATTTATTTATAATTTTTTTTTTTTTTTTCAGATTTGTAAGTAATCTAATCAATTCATATTAACATTTTCAAATCTTTATTTCAGTGTAAACATGGAAATAATTATATATGCAGGTAAAACAAAACACATACAGTTTATGTATTTCATAAATGTATTAAGATGTTTGCCTTTTACACTCTTGGTGGTATATTCTATATTGAGTTTTATCACCGCCTCTGTTAGGAAGAATCTTGTCACTTGTCTGATGGATAGCAGCTGGACAGAGAAGTAAAATGACAAAATATTTTAGGAAAGCTGTAGAATAACAAGAAACATATACGGAATACAATATATAGAGTTTGCAATCTGAAATTATCCAGCGATACATTCTATATTTCTA
Organism: Lithobates pipiens; assembly: GCF_037356315.1. Classification (NCBI taxonomy): domain Eukaryota; kingdom Metazoa; phylum Chordata; class Amphibia; order Anura; family Ranidae; genus Lithobates; species Lithobates pipiens. The sequence continues at coordinate 185,504,127 of NW_027507685.1, read as the reverse complement.
AATCCCATGCAATCCTCTAGTGATCTCAGTATTCAACAAATAAAAAGTGACAAAAACAATGCATGTGTAGTTCTTACCTTAATCCAAAACAACGAGTGTTTAAACTACAGTGGGGAAAATAATTATTTCACCCCCTGCAGATTTTGTAATGCCGTGTACACACGACTAGACTTTCCGGCAGAAAAGGTCCAACGGAATCATTTCATCGAATATTTCGATCGTGTGTGGGTTTCAGCTGACTTTTTTTTTCAAAAAGTCTGACGGACCTAGAAATAGAACATGTTTTAAATCTTTCCAACGGAATCAATTCCTATCGGGAAAACCGTTTGTCTGTATGCTAGTTCGAGGGACCAAATACGACGCAAGGGGAGCTATTGGCTACTGGCGATTGAACTTCCTTTTCTAGTCCCATCGTACGTTATCGCTTTCGAAACTAACGGACTTTGGTGTGATCGTGTGTAGTCCGTCTGGTCGGAAAGACCGCCAGAGTTTATTCTGACGGAAAGTCCGGTCATGTGTATGCAGCATAAGTCTGCCCACTTACAAATAAATTAAGGTTATATACTGAAAGAAGTGAAAATGTCAGAATTGGGTCCAATATTTGTGTGGCCACCATTATTTTACAGGCACTGCCTTAACCCTCTTGGGCATGGCAGTCACGGGAGCTTCACAGGTTGCCACTGTAGTCCTCTTCCACTCCTCCATGACAACATCACAGAGCTAGTGGATGTTAAAGATCTTGCGCTCCTCCACCTTCCCTTACAAAGAAATGACGGGTCTATACTTTTTATCATAAGTGTATTTTAAATGATAGAGACAGGATATCAACCAAAAATCCAGAAAAAACATGATACAAAATAAGTATTTGATCCCCAAGAAAAACAGGACTTACTTGGTGGAGAAACCTTTGTTGGCAAGCACAGAGGTAAGACATTTCTTGTAGTTAGTGACCAGCTTTGCACAAATCTCAGGAAGGATTTTGGTCCACTCTTCTTTACAGATCTTCTATAAATTCTTAAGGTTTCTTGGCTGTCCATTGGTAACTCGACATTTCAGCTCCCTCCATACAATTTTTATAGGATTAAGGTCTGGAGACTGGCTAGGCCAATCCATGACCTGAATGGGCTTCTTCTGAAGCCACTCCTTTGTTGCCTTGGTGGTATATTTTGGGTCATTGTCATGCTGAAAGACACATCCATGACGCATCTTCAGTGTTCTGGCTAAGGGAAGAAGGTGCTCATCCAAGTTTTTACAATACATGGCCCCGTCCATTGGCCCCTCAAATGCAGCAAAGCAGCTTTAGCAGAGAAATAGCCACAAAGCACCTGTGCGTAGATGTAGGGACAGTGTTCTTAGGGTCATAGTCATAATTTTCCTTCCTCCAAACACAGCGAGTCCCCCTCCTCAAGAAGGCACATGTACAGTCAAGCCAATGAACATGCAAATGATTCAGAGAAGAATTGGGATAAAGTGCTGTGTTCAGATGAGAAAATTGGGCTCATTGGCATTAACTTGAGTCGCCGTGTTTGAACGAAGAAAAATGCTGACCATGACCCTAAGAACACCATCCCTACAGGCTGTTTCTCTGCTAAAGGTACAGGCAGACTTTGCAGCATTGAGGGGCCAATAGACAGGGCCATGTATTGTAAAATCTTGGATGAAAACCTTCTTCCCTCAGCCAGAACACTGAAGATGGTCATGGATGGGTCTTCCAGCATAACAATGACCCGAAACATACCACCAAGGCGACAAAGGAGTGGCTCAAGAAGTAGCGCATTAAGATCATGGAGTGGCCTATTTAGTCTCCAGACCTTAATCCTATAGAAAATTTATGGCGGGTGCTGAAATTTCAAGTTGCCAAGAGACAGCCAAGAAACCTTAAGGATGTAGAGGAGATCAGTAAAGAAGAATGGACCACAATCCCTCTTTAGATGTGTGAAAACCTGGTCATCAACTACAAGAAACATCTTACCTCTGTGCTTGCCAAAAAGGGTTTCTCCACCAAATACCAAGTCATGTTTTGCTTGGGGATCAAATACAGTACTTATTTTTTTTCTGGATTTTTGGTTGATATTCTGTCTCTATTGTTTAAAATAAACCTACCGTATATACTCGAGTATAAGCCGAGATTTTCAGCCTCTTTTTTGAGGCTGAAAGTGCCCCCCTCGGCTTATACTCGAGTCATCGCTGTCTGCCCGCTCGATCAGCGTGTCGAGCAGACAGACAGCGGCCATTCTATGATTCAAAAGCCGCGCCTCCGGCTCCGCCTTCGCCTGTGATAGGCGGAACACTGAATTTCCCAGCAGCCTGTGTTCCGCCTATCACGGACGTCGTATCATCCTCGTACTACGGACAAGGATGATACGACGTCCGTGATAGGCGGAACACAGGCTGCTGGGAAATTCAGTGTTCCGCCTATCACAGGCGAAGGAGGAGGCGCGGCTTTTGAATTTTACAATGGCCGCCGACGAAGAGGGCACGGGACGGAGGCAAGGCAAGGCACGGCACGGCACGGCACGGGACGGGACGGGACGGGACGGGACGAAGGCAAGGCACGACACGGGACGGAGGCTCGGGACAAAGGCTCGGGACACAGGTAGGCTGGACACACACACACACACACACACACACACACACACACACACACACACACACACACACACGGATGGAGACACACACACACGGATGGATGGATGGATGGAGACACACACACACAGGGATGGATGGATGGATGGATGGAGACACACACACACAGGGATGGATGGATGGATGGATGGAGACACACACACACAGGGATGGATGGATGGATGGACACACACACACACAGGGATGGATGGATGGATGGACACACACACACACAGGGATGGATGGACGGACACACAGGGATGGACGGACACACAGGGATGGACGGACACACAGGGATGGACGGACACACACACAGGGATGGACAGGCATGTCTCACCCTCGGCTTATACACGAGTCAATAAGTTTGCCAGTTTTTTGGGGGGTAAATTGGGGGCCTCGGCTTATATTCGGGTCGGCCTATACTCGAGTATATACGGTATGTTAAAAATTGTAGACCCTTCATTTCTTTGTAAGTGGGCAAACAATAAAAGAGGTATACAAGTGTTAAAAAGTCCACATGCTGTGCTATACGCTATATTACCCAAAGTATTGGGATGCCTGCCTTTACATGTACATGAACTTTAATGGCATCCCAGTCTTAGTCCATAGGGTTCAATATTGAGTTAGCCCACCCCAGCTATAACAGCTTCAACTCTTCTGGGAAGGCTGTCCACAAGGTTTAGGAGTATGTCTATGGGAATGTTTGACCATTCTTTCAGAAGTGCATTTGTGAGGTCAGGCACTGATGTTGGACGAAAAGGCCTGGCTCACAACCTCCGCTATAATTCATCCCAAAGGTGTTCTGTCGGGTTGAGATCAGGACTGTGCGAGCCAGCTAAGTTCCTCCACCCAATCAATTTCTTTATGGACCTTGCACTGGTGCACAGTCATGTTGGAACAGGAAGGGGCCATCCCCAAACTGTTCCCACAAAATTGGGAGCGTGAAATTCTCCAAAATGTCTTGATATGCTGACGCATTAAGAGTTCCCTTCACTGGAACTAAGGGGCCAAGCCCAACCCCTGAAAGACAACCCCACACCATAATACCCCCTCTACCAAACGATTTGGACCAGTGCACAGAGCAAGGACCTTGCACTCCTCCACCTTCTGTTTGAGGATGCCTCACAGATGTTCAATAGGGTTCAAGTCTGGAGACATGCTTAGCCAATCCATCACCTTTACCCTCAGATTCTTTAGCAAGGAAGTGGTCTTCTTGGAGGTGTGTTTGGGGTTATCATGTTGGAATACTACCCTGCGGCCCAGTTTCTGATTGGAGGGGATCATGCTCTGCTTCAGTATGTCACAGTACATGTTGGCATTCATGGTTCCCTCAATGAACTGTAGATCCCCAGTGCTGGCAGCACTCATGCAGCCCCAAACCATGACACTCCCACCACCATGCTTGTCTGTAGGCAAGACACACTTGTCTTTGCACTCCTCACCCGGTTTGCCACCACACACGCTTGACACCATCTGAACCAAATAAGTTTATCTTGGTCTCATCAGACCACAGGATATGGTTCTAGTAATCCATGTTTTAGTCTGCTTGTTTTCAGCAAACTGCTTGCAGAAAATTCTTGTGCATCATCTTTAGAAGAGGCTTCCTTTTAGGACAACAGCCATGCAGACCAATTTCATGCAGTGTGCAGCGTATGGTCTGAGCACTGACAGGCTGACCTCCCCCCTCCATCAACCTCTGCAGCAATGCTGGCAGCACTCATACATCTATTCTCCAAAAACAACCTCTGTATATGATGCTGAGCACTTGCACTCAACTCCTTTTGTTGACCATGACGAGGCCTGTTCTGAGTGGAACCTGTTCTGCTAAACCGATGTATGATCTTGGCATCCGTGCTGCATCTCCGTTTCAGGGTCTTGGCAATCTTCTTATAGCCTAGGCCATCTTTATGTAGAGCAACAATTCTTTTTTTCAGATCCTCAGGTAGTTCTTTGCCATGAGGTGCCATGTTGAACTTCCAATGACCAGTATGAGAATGAGAGCAATAACACCAAATTTACCACACATCTGCTCCCCATTCACACCCGAGACCTTGTAACACTAACGAGTCACATGAAACCGGTGAGGGTAAATGGCTAATTAGGCCAAATTTGGACATTTTCACTTAGAGAGTACTCACCTTTGTTGCCAGCGGTTTAGACATTAATGGCTGTGTGTTGAGTTATTTTGAGGGGACAGCAAATTTACACTGTTATACAAGTTGTATACTCACTACTTTACATTGTAGAAAAGTGTGATTTCTATGTAAAATATGTACAAAAATGTGAGGGGTGTACTCACTTTTGTAAACTACTGTGTGTGTATATATATGTGGCATTGGTACTCCTGAAGAGCACACGCTATGTGTTGTAAATTTAGTTTTTTCCTAAGACTGTAGTTGGGTTTTGGGGTTAATTTCACTAAATTGTGGTTTTGGCATCAGTTTGGCTGGACTGTACTGTGTTCTGCCTGGTCATAGGTGTAGGTATCACCTTTGACAGGCATTGGAACGCAGTCTGGTTGGACGCATTGAGTACCAATCTCTCTCTCTGAGCCAATCAGTGAGTGAGTTGTCTCGCTGTGTATTCCGGGAGAGGGTACTTAAGGTGCTGAAGTCATGTGGTTCTGGGTTCTGGTCCAGAAGTATGTTCTGATTCCATGATCCTGGTCCACCTGACCAGCCCCCAGAGGCCCTCATGGCCTGGGGTGCAGATCATTCCCTTTCCGAGTCTCAGGACTGGCTAGTCTGAGGCACAGTAAGTGGAAGGAGGATTATAAAGTGGTCCGGTGCAATCTCGGGTTTGGAGAGGCCCAGCAACTCAACACGCAACCGGGGAGGACTCTTCAGAAGAGGGCCACACACGAGGCTGGCTGTTCTGTAAGAGCCTGGAAGCTGAGCTGTAAGGACACTAATTGAATCCGCATTTCTTACGGTATCGCCGGACCGGCTGCAAGATACTGGTACTGTAAGAAAGTTCATAATTTCATCTTTCGGTTACAACTAAGTTCCTGTGAGAAACTTTCAGTGTTCATCTAAAGTTTTACAACCAAGTATGAGGCAGAGACTTTGCTGAGCTAAAATCGCTTGTTGGCTTTTAGATCCCCAATCAAGGATTTATCCAACAGTTGAACTATCCAGTTGCAAGTGGCTATTCCCTGAATCACCTAGAGAGAGACATCTTTAAGTGTCAGCAGTTTTCAGAAGTGCCTGAGCTTTCCTACCCATACCCTCTATTCCCAACTGAGAGACTGTGTTTCTGTTCAACGTTTTATGCAAATAAAAATTCCTAAAGGAATTCAAGTGTCAAGTGTCAAGGGTCTCTGCAGTTATTGGGCCATCAACCTCGGGAACCCCTAGACAAGAACAACCAGCTACTAGGTGAGGTGGAGAAGGTAAATGGTAAGCCCAAGTAAAACAGCCGCTCCTACGGGGTCAGATATATATATATAGCTATTATTACATATAAAGTACTGTGCAAAATGTTTAGGCAGGTGTGAAAAAATGCTGTAAATTAAGAAATAGAAGTGTTAATAGTTTATTTTTAGCAGTTAACAAAATGGAAAGCAAATGAACAGAAGAGAAATCCCAATCAAATCAAAATTTGGTGTGACCATACTTTGTTTTCAAAACAGCATCAATTCTTTTAGGTACACTTGGACAAAGTTTATGAAGGAAGGTTGTTCCAAAAATGTGGGAGAACTACATTTTGAAGTGTGAGGGCCACATAAGCAAATTGGCAACCGGGCATGGGCCACAATGAGTCCATTTATATCTGCCACTCCATATAGGTGAATGGAGGGTAAGACTGAGTCGGACCGATCCTGTAAAAGGGGCCTAAGGCTGCTGATGCACTACGGTTTACCTGCACCGTGGGTGCAGTGCAGTGCACCTGTGGCTTTTCTGCAGGTTACCTGCACTTTGCCATAGACTTCTATTATGTCCTGCAGGTGTGTTGCAATTTCTGAACGTGCACCAAACCTGCAGGTAGTAACAGAAGTCTATAGCTCAGTGCAGGTAACCTGCGCTGCACCTGCGAATCAGTTTAAAAGCCGCCCAGCAACCACTGTACAAGAGATATGCCCATATAAACACTCTGATTTAAGCAATAAACGTACCTTTAATAAGTCTTCTATTCAGGTATCACCGGTTGTTCCTGTCCCAGACAGAGTGCATTTGGTATCACTCTGCCTGTGATATGAGCCGTCACTATACAGGAAGCAAGGGTTTATGTGACGCCGTGGCACAGCTGCTTGTTTCCTCTTTCCCCAGCTTCATTCACAACACTGATGCTCTGGGATGGCGGGTCGGCAACCCGATATCTGGGCTTGCCAATCCACCATCCCAGATCAGGAGGTCATGGGCCACATCAGAGGGCTCCGTTGGCCACATGTGGCCCCCGGCCACTGGTTGGGTGCCCCTGGTCTAGAACATCTGCTGTCATTTTTCTGCACTCCATTTCCTATGTAGCCATCTTTTATCTTCTGCAAGTTTCCCTGGCTGACCACTGTGTCTACAGTCCACAATGTTGCCAGATCAATTTTCATCCTTGGTCCAGTTGGTTATGGCGATATATGTATATTGAATGTGATTATCAATTTTCATCCTGATACACTATAAGCCCTTGTACACACGGTCGGACATTCTGACAGAAAATGTCCAATCAGACCGTGTTGTCGGATAATCCGACCGTGTGTGGGCTCCATCTGACTTTTTCCGTCAGAATGTCCAACCAACAAAGTTTGAGAGCTGGATATAAAATTTTCTGACAATATGATCCGATTGAACTTTGTCCGATCGTTTGTAGAGAATTCCGATCGGACAAAGTGCCACGCATGCTCAGATCAAATTATGAGACCAAAGCTATTGGCTACTAGCCTGAACATAGTCCTGTCGTAACGAACGAACGTCATCACGTTCTGAACTATCGGATTTTCCGACAACTTTGTCCCACCGTGTGTATGCAACACCAGTTTTGGACAAAATCCGTCGGAAAAAATCCAACAGATTTTGTTGTCAGAATGTCCGACCGTGTGTACAAGGGCTTAGAGTATAATATTTTTCTGACTAGAAAATAGCTCTATAACAAAATGAGAAACCTGTTGATATATTAGGTATTTCTTGGTTTTTATTCTAGCCCTGAAGTGGAAAAATGAAAACTGGAACTATATTAGGCACTCTGAAATTTTTGCTTCCACTTTCCTAATCAAATAAATAATTCTAGTACAGACTGGGTACAATTCACAGTGATTTTTGCTGTACCACTTACATACCTGTGCCGCCCAGTAGAGAAAAATAGTTTTCTGTGTTCCTGCACTTAACAAAAGAGATGGGCATTTAAAATCATGAATCTGATGAAGAGAGTGTGGGAGGGTCAAAATGCTTGTTATGGAAACTTCAGATATCCATCTGTCATCAGGAAAAAATGCTTTGGATAATGATAAGATGATTGGTGTCCAGATCAATGATTAAATGCAGCAAAGCATCCACTATAGGCATGATCATTTTTATTTATTAGCTTTTGGAATTGTAAAGAACTTTTATATTTCTAGGTAGTGTGCGGAAGGGTTGGACCCTCTTTCAGGTTTCTGTACCTATCAATGTCCCTGTTTGAGCGATCTTCCCTCACTTGCTGTCATGTAGACAGCCAAGGCATAGGGTCAGGGAATTTACCCTTTTTGCAATGCACTCCTATTTTACTCCTATGGAGAACCCATGCAAGGGTGAGTGACTTTTATCAACCCTGTAGTGTGTACTACAAATTTACTTTTTGAGGGCCTAGACAGAAAACGAAACTGCCAGAGGTAGCAATCTTTCCTTAAGGCAATTGTTAACCCCCCCCCCCCCCCCAAAAAAGTAGATTCTGGTCCCTTAAAGCAGATTACACGGCACAGCACTTGTGCTATGTAATCTGCCCCCCCCCCCAAGTGGAACCCCAAGTGTAAAAAAAAAAACCCTAAACCTACCACTTCCTGTATGCCCTCTCTCAACAGACCACAATAACCAGGGCAGCTCCACCCTGATCACTGTGGTCTAATTGCCTCCCTCTGTGATAGGCTGCCTGCTTTCTGCTCTCCTCTCTCCCTCCTCCCTCCTCCCTGTCAGCGCCCTCTCTGTCTGTCTCTGGTCCCGCCCCCCACTATTATTTTAATATTAAAATATAAAATTTGTCAATGCCAGCCTCTCTATTCGAGGCTGACATAGCACAATGTGTAAGTTGTATTTAAAAACGAGCAGTGTAAATACTGATTATCAACTGTTTTCAGGCCGGTCACGTGACTCGCGGCCGCTTTTCAGCTCCGATGGGGGGGCTTCTGCGGAGGAGACGAGGGGCCATGTGATCTCCTTCTGACATCAGAGGGAGATCATGGCCCCTCCTGTAGAAGAAATCTATCACAGCTGGAAAGCGGCCACGAGTGATATGACCGGCCTGAAGACGGCTGATATTCGGTATTTACACTGTTCGTTTTTAAATACAATTTACACAGTGTGCTATGCCAGCCTCTAATAGAGGGCTGGCATAGACTTATAATAATACCTCAACAACTCAACAATAATGCCTCAACTTTAACTAAACCTAAAAAAAAGGTTTTGGAGTTAAAAAGCAATTGACCACTGCTGGTTTTCAAATGCTACTCGCTCAGCAATGCCAGTATGAATGCAAAGATTACAATAGTTTTAATCCTGTAACAGATTTGGATCCCCCACATCCTCAGATAGTGGGCCTCAAAGTTGCAGTCCTAGAAGAGAAAGTACAGCCCTGCAAGGATGACATAGCAGTCTTCCTAGCAGACCCACAAATGGCCCTCAAGGTTAATGCTGAGTCGGCACAATGTTCTGGATTACCTATTAGGTGAACAACATCGACTATTTTTCACACTGACTCAATATGGACTCCCCACAATATTTTCCACACCCTTCTAGCAGTTAAAACTTCTACCGAGATATAAAAAGTATTATGCCGCGTACACACGACTGGACTTTTAGACAGCAAAGGTCTGACGGAACGAATCTGTCGGACAATTCGATTGTGTGTGGGCTTTGCTGTCCAAAAATCCGAGGGACTTTAGAAATGGAACATGTTTCAAATTTTTCCGCCGGACCCAGTTCCTATTGGGAAACCCGTTCATCTGTATGCTGGTCCGACAGACCAAATATGACGCAAGGGCAGCTACAGCACCTGCCCGTGAGAATGTTTCCAGCGCGATAGGGTCACGCCGGTTCTCGGCTACAGGGTACTGTACATCTCGCGCTCGCTGCAATAGGAAAAACATGAGCGTGAGAGAGAGGCGACAATGTCCCTTAGGTCTGGTATGAATTTTAAGTAGAACCCCCTATGCCGAGAAAATGGCGTGGGGGCCCCCCCAAGGTCCATACCAGACCCTTAGCCGAGAACGTAGCCCAGCCGATCAGGAAAGGGGGTGGGAATGAGCGATCGCCCCCCCCCCCCCTCCTGAACCATACCAGGCTGCATGCCCTTAATATGGGGGGTGGCTGCTTTTGGGAAGGGGGTGCATCCAGCTAACACAGGGCTCGACAAAACCCGGTCGCCAGGTCGCATTGGCGACTAGAATCAGCGACCTTGCGCCTGGGGCAGCATAGCTGGGGGTATCCCATCTCCGTGGACCCCCCCCCCCGCGCGATCGCGTCGGGCCGCGCCGCAGGCGGCCGGTAATTGAGCCCCCGGCTTTGAGGCCTTCTGTGATCCTATGGTTCCTTCTGGAATCTGGCGCCCTCTTGTGGTGGCCGTTGGAATTACAACCAACAATGCTAATGGGCCAGTCTTTCTCCATCCCTTTACTTAGAACCCTTAAACAAAAAAAAAAAATATATATATATATATATATATATATATATATATATATTATATTATATTATATTATATTATATTATATTTATATATATATATATATATATATATATATATATATATATATATATATATATATATATATATATATATATATATATATATATATATATATATTTTTTTATTATTTATTCTAACACCCTAGAGAGTAAAATGGTGGTCGTTGCAATACTGTCTGTCACACCATATTTGCACAGCGGACTTACAAGCGCACTTTTTTTGGGGAAAAATTTTTTATTTAATAAAAAAAAAAAAAGACAACAGTAAAGTTAGCCCAATTTTTTTTTTTTTATATTGTGAAAGATAATGTTACGCCGAGTAAATCGATACCCAACATGTCACGCTTCAAAATTGCGCCCGCTCATGGAATGGCGACAAACTTTTACCCTTTAAAATCTCCATAGGCGACGTTTAAAAAAATTCTTCAGGTTGCACGTTTTGAGTTACAGAGGAGGTCTGGGGCTAGAATTATTGCTCTTACTCTACCGATCGCAGCGATACCTCACATGTGTGGTTTGAACACCGCTTTCATATATGCGTTCGCTTCTGCACGCAAGCTTGGCAAGACAGGGCGCATTTAAAACAATTTTTTTTTCTTATTTTAACTTTTATTTTTATTTTTTTCACTGTTCTTTAAAAAAAAAAAAAAAAATGTGTGTCACTTTTATTCCTATTACAAGGAATGTAAAAATCCCTTGTAATAGAAAAAAGCATGACAGGTCCTCTTTTATATATGAGATCTGGGGTCAGAGAGACCTCGCATCTCATATTTACACTAAAATGCAATTTAAAAATGTCCCTCTAAGAGCTATGGGCAATGACTTGGAGACAGGTGGGGGGCTGGGGGCGCTATCTTCCCCTCACTCGTCTCCATGTCAGGCCAGGGACAGGTCCAGATCGCCGTCACGGACCCGGCTCCTAACTTTTTTAGCTGGCTCCTAGATTCCAAGCAAATTTGTCAACCCCTGAGCTAACATGTACATGTATCTACCCTGTGTACATACTACTTTCAGTATTCAAAAAATGTAATTCCCTGACTCTAATGTCTGCAGCACAACCACACAAACCACTTATGAATTCCACCTCAATGGAAGGCCTCTCGCTTCCTTGCTTACATAAATATTACATTGCAGCCCAACTCCCGGAATTATCCCAGTGGTTTGTTAAAAGTGAAGCCCAATTATTTGGCTTTACTTTCAGTTCTTGCTGAAAATTTTTACCCTAGGAACTAAAAGCCAGAGTTGGAAGAGCACCATTCTTCTTTTACTGTATTTCATCAGGCCAGCAGACCTCCCTGAGCTGTTCAAGCTGACTGATGTCATGATTTGGCAATCTGTTGGGTTATGTTTTTAGGTCAACTCTGTGAAAATGTAATGTTTAAAGCGGAATTTTACCCATAACAACTTGATAAAAAATAATGTACTTTAGCATGGAACATAGATTCCACATGAATAATTATAGGCAATAGATCATGCAGGTATTATTCTGGATCATGTGTATGCATATATATATATATGTATATGTATATATATATAAAATATGAATTTTGGTGGATTGTGAAAATGGTATCATGTGATGCTATTTGATACCAATGTTTTTATCATGTTTTACATGTTTTATATATATAAACTAATAAACATTTTTTAATATTCACCAATTTACTCATTTGCAACCACGTGCTTCATATAAGTCCCACCTCCTTGCTCCTTTTTTCAAAAAAAAAAAAGAGGTGGACAATCTCTTGTTTTGTTATTATTTAGATTTTATTGTGGATTCCTAGTTTGTTTGGGTATACTGTGTTAGAATTATTCTGTAATTTAATAAATTATTGCTGCATATTGCATATGGAAAATGCAACTGAAATACCTATGCTGGTACCTAATTAACTTCAATTTGGCAATAAAAAAGTAGAACCTCCCCCAAAGGTTTTGTTTTGTATAGCTTAGGGGAAGGTTTAGAACTTCTTAGTACTTAGAAGTACTAGCTTACCTAAAGACACAATGGTAATGAAGCATTGCGCGTACTTCTGCCTTAATTAAGATTAAGTCTCGCTTCTGTTATTAATCTGTAAAATTCCAGAGCTTAAAGTGATACTAAAGTCTAGTTTTTTTATTTTTCCTGTTAAAAATAACAATTATGTTTATACCTACCTGCTCTGTGCGGTGGTTTTACACAGAGCAGCCCCGATCCTCTAATTCTCTTCAGTGCTCCTGACCCCTCTCTCCTGTTGAGTGCCCCCATAGCAAGCAGCTTGCTATGGGGGCACCTAAGCCAAGCCGCAACTCTGTGTGTCCCTCCCCCTCTTCCCCCCCCATTGGCTCGCTGACTTTGACAGCAGTGGGAGCCAATGGCACCACACTTCTAAGTCAATGAGGATTGGAGTCTGGGACAGCCGAGTTTCTCATGCAAAATCACTGGATCTAGATGGAACTCAGGTTCGTATTAGGAGGGCTGAGGGGGGCTGCTGCACACAGGTCTTTTTTATCTTAACGCATAGAATGCATTGAGATAAAAAAACACCTGCCTTTACAACCAATTTAAATGAGCAATAGAGCCTCTGGCATTTGACAGTTGACTGACAGAAGATGTAGCTTAGCATTAGGGCCCGGCCATAATATTGACTTTATCAGAAGCCACTGCCCCATATACAGTTTAGGCTTAGGACTTGCACCTCGTCCTCTTTCTTCACCCAATATTTTCTGTTCAGATTCGGCTGTACATAGTTTTAATTAGGTGTGCCAATAGGGAAAAGATGCTTTTTGAAAACCCAGAATGCTCTTTAAAGCTAGTGTAATTAAAAAAAAAGTTAAATAAAGTATTAAAATCTTAAAAAAAGAACTCACCTAAACCATTATGTTAGGCCTTTAAAAAAAAATCTATCTTTTAGCCACTGGAAGATACTAGCAAAGCCGACCAACATTTATGGGTTTGGGCACACTTGATAAATAGCCAACATTTAGACTCAGTTGTCAATTCAAGCACTAGAAAGGATATGGAAATTGGGGAGCCCAAGGATACATTTTCCTGCTCTCGCCTTGTACCAAATAATTCAGGATTTTTCTCTCCTTCGCCCTTTTTTATCTGTTATCATCCAACAGCCCTAGGTAGGGCTGCGTTTTTCATTACGGCAAAGTGCAGGCCAATTCCTAGAGAAGTTTGAAAATATTCACACTTTCTTAACTTTTTCTTTATTCTCTTTACGACTTATGGCTGCCTCTGGACATTTGTGGCTAAATTCAGAAGAGACCTGGGAGAAGTATACAGAGTCACTTATTAGTGTTTACTAAAGTAACATAAAGTAATGTAACCTAAAGTAACATAAACTTGTAATGTCATTCGTACAAAAGATGGTCATCCTTTTCATGTGTTGGCCTTTGTCCTAGCATGGACGTTTCACATAGAAAAGCATTAAAGGTGAATATGTTGTTTGGAATTTCAGGTTTTAGTGAAACACATAAAGTCCATTCTTTTTTTTTATTTTTTATTTTTTTTTTTTTATAAGAAACAACATCCATTTTATTCTAAAAAAAATAAAAAAAATAGGGCTTTCAGAAGTCTTTTTTTTTTTTATCTAGAACAGATCTAAAACCTCCATTAAATAACATTTTAGATTTCATAAAAAGAAAAGAGTAAGAACAATAAAAAGTAATTGTTCTTATTAGCTCTGGGATACTTTGCTTATTACATATTACTTAATCCTGCATGTGAAAGACTAAATAAGTACAAAGGACAATTCGCACTTTTTCAAACCTTTTTGGATTTTTCAGTACAATTTAGCATCTTCCAGACATTACAGTACCTTCTTATTTTCTAGCACAATCCTGGGAGATTCTATCTATAAAGCAATTATTTATTTAAAAAAAAAAAAAAAAAAAAAAGGTCATTAGCAACAAGCAAGCTATTTTAAAATCCTACATTCCCTTAGAAAAAAACAAACAATACAATAAATGTTTCATAATTAGATATATGTGGCTGAATAATTTCTCTTCTTCAGTACAAGAAGTACCTTAGTAGATGATCAGCGGGAAATGAGGCTTTAATCTTGTAACAAAATTAGCCGTAAATTAGAGACAGAGGTAATTTCTTATAGAAATTTACGGTCTTCAAAACACATGGAATATTTACAGGCAAAAGGCAAGATACAATGTCCCAGGTTTTATTTAATACTGCAGAATTACTGAAGACTGCCAATTGCCTGCAGATAGAACGACAAATGTACAAAGTGAGATGGCAAGACAGATAAATAGTCGAGCGATAAAAAAAAAAAAAAACTGACAGATATATAGATAGATACATAAAGCAGTAGATCCTCACCTGATGGAGAGTGATGGAAATCTGTATTTCCAGCATGAGACACAGACACTGTATTCAGCAAGCATGAGACACAGACATGACTGACTGAAAAATAAAACAAAAGAGACATTAGATAGATACAATTTAAAAAAAAAAAAAGATAGAAAAGAAAAGGAGTAAAAAAGAGAAAAGTGAAAAAAGGAAGGTTTACTTTTAGATGTCGTAACATCATTGCTATTTATGATTATATTGTTTTTTTTGTTTTTTTTTAAGAAATGCCATTTTTATTGTTTGTACTTTTTTGTACTTTTTTATTATTTTGTACTTGCATTGTTATTTATTTGTCCTTATTTGTACTTGTGTCTATATTCATTCTTGCACTTTTTTTTATACTTTAGCGTTAAAATATTAATATCAACATATTCACTATCATTTTTGAATACTTATTACTATAACTTAGTAATGTATAACAGCTTTTACTATATGTAGTGCAATTAAAATAAAAATGTAAAAAACGTATATTAATAAAAGATAACATTGTAAGATTTATTGGCATTTACAATTTAGTTAAGTAAATGCATTAGATGGGGGGAACATTTTTTTTTTTTTTTCTGGTATCATAAATGACTGCCCCAGATTAAGATGAAGCCAAGCGACTGCTGGCTGTTGCCGATTAATAATGTTAATTATGAAAGATTAATTTCTATGCTGATCTAGGGGTAACTAGCACAGCGCCAATAAACATGGGGCTATCGGAAGAGTTTATGTAGTGTGTGCAGCTACAGCGCCGTGCGATCAGCGGCTCACAGAGGTATGTGCAACCGCTTGTGTGTAGACATGTGTCCATGGCCCTAAGTCATACTGTAATATGCCTACTAAATATGTCGCATGAGCAGATGGTTGTGCAGTTGGAAAGGTCAGCACAGGTATATCAACAAGGTGCGGAGATAGCGCCAAAGAGCCTGTCGTCTCAGAAATGTTAATTGCGTGCACATTTCCCTGTGCCCAAGATTTACATTGCAGAGCAGCAAAATTTGGTAAAGGATTATAATCATTCTTGGGATTATTTTTTATGTTTTTTTTTTTTTTTTTTTTTTTACAATTTTACTATAGTACTATCATAAACTACATACTATCTACAGAGTTCAAGCATTTTAAAATGGGTAGGTATTTTCTTTGGGATATGTGAGAATTTTTGTATGATTGTTGGCTCATAAAAACAGATTTACAAAAAGTTTTTACAGTCCTAAACCAACTGGGAGCATACAATTGGGGAGAAAAGAAAGACTATACATGAGTTAAAGTGTTACTAAACCCACAACAATAAAATCAGTCTGTATATGCAGTAAAGCATGCTTGTTATACATACTGTGGAGCCTAAGGGGTTAATCCTCTGCATTGTGTAAAAAGGCTGTTTGATTCTCTCTTCTTTTTTTCATTGTTGTTTATTGAAAGTTTCTCATATAACAATATATAAAAACAAAAAATAATGAGGAAACGAAAACAAAATTTGTATAAACATAGTGTGTTCGATATACACAATATAAATCCTGTCTTCTCTGATCCTCCCCTTCCTTTACTGCCCAAAATCCATCTCCTGATAGTACAGAGCCTTGGAGGCACGCTGCACATGCTCAATTTGGCAACATATTCACTATAATTGTAAATGTAATTTCATGCTAGTTACTTATTACTATAAATTGATAATGTATAACCACTTTTACTATATGTAGTGCAATTAAAATAAAAATGGAAAAAACTTATATTGGAAAATGAAATGAAAATGTATTGCTAGATATTTTTAGTGGTGCTTGGTTGGACAAAAAGACTGCTACATATTGCTTATGTGAAAAGGTATTTAGCAGTTTATATTTACTAAAATAATTGCATTTCCATGTTCTGTGTATTATGGGAGACCAGATATAATGAATGCAGGGCCCGGGCCTTGGGGACACTCTGCAGTTAGTATTGCTAGTATTATGTGTATTGCTAATAAGATTTTTTTTTTTTTTTAGGTAGGGTGCATGTGATCAGCACAGGGCCAATCAGCACTGTCCAGACAGAGGATGACGGGTCCTGCAGCCTAATAGGACATTCAGAGGAGAATGAAAAGTCCCCCTACAAGCTTTAACCAGTGCTCAGCTGGACACTAATAAAAAGACTGCTAAATATTGCTGATGAGAAAAGGTATTTAACAGTTTATATTTACTAAAATAATTTCATTTCCATGTTTTGTGTACTATGGGAGACCAGATAAAATGAATGCAGGGCCCGGGCCTTGGGGGGCACTCTGCACATGCTCACTTAGATGTGTATTGCTAGAAAGTTTTTTTTGTTGTTTTAGATATTAGATACAGTTAGATATAATGAATAGGGTCCTGGGTTTAGTAACACTTAGTAGTAAATAGTATATGTAAACCCTCCCCTTGTAAAACAACCCATACAGTTTAAAATAGAAATGAAAGGCAAAACATGGGAGTATATATATATATATATATATATATATATATATATATATATATATATATATGTATATATATATATATATATATATATATATATATATATATAAAAGAGGAGAGGAGAAACAGCAGTACACTGGTCTTCCCAGTGAATAGCTGTACAAGGGGGGTGGGCGCATGTCAGGACAAGGCTGATCATTGGAGGAGAGCAGGCTTATTTCTTAAAACAGCTAAAGAGCTCACCATGCTGCATTCTTATGCCTAGTGTGTCCAGTTTTTAACAGGAAAGCAGAGTGACTGGAAGGAACACCAGGGATTTCACATAAAGGAAGCAATAAGAGAACAGGATACTTTTTCATACAAGTACAACAGGCACATATCAGGAATGTGAAATGTTGGGCTTACATACTCTTTAAAGAGGGAGTCCAGCAAATTATTATTTTTTTAAGTCAGCAGCTTACCTTTCCTGGAGTCCAGCGATGTCGGCAGCCGAGGCCAAGCAATCGCTCGGCTCTCAGCTGCTGCCAGCACCATTCTCAGTGAGGGAATCAGGAAGTGAAGCGTTGCGGCGCCCTGGACAGGTAAGTGTCCTTATTAAAAGTCAGCAGCTACACTATAGCTGCTGACTTTAAAAAAAATAATAATAATTCCACTGGGACACCCCTTTAACCCCTTCCCTGCCAGTGACATTTATAGAGTAATCAATGGCAATTTATAGCTCTGGTCACTGTATAAATGTCAGTGGTCCCAAAATAGTATGAAAAGTGTCAGATCTGCCGCAATGTCGCAGTCCTAATAAAAATCGCAGATTGCCATCATTACCAGTAAAAAAAAAAAAAAATTCCATAAATCTATCCCCTATTTTGTAGACGCTATAACTTTTGTGTAAACCAATCAATATACTCTTATTGCAATTTTTTTTTTTTTACCAAAAATATGTAGAATAATACACATCAGCCTAAACTGAAGAAGAAATTTGTTTTTTTATATATATTTTGGGGATATTTTATTATAGCAAAAAGTAAAAAATATATATATATTTTTTAAATCGTCGATCTTTTTTTGTTTATAGCGCAAAAAATAAAAACCACAGAGGTGATCAAATAGCACCAAAAGAAAGGTCTATTTATGGGAAAAAAAAGGACATCAATTTTGTTTGGGTGCAACGTCACACAACCGCACAGTTGTCAGTTAAATAGACGCAGTGCCATACCGCAAAAAATGGGGGTAAATTCTTTCGGGGCTGAAGTGGTTAAACTCAAGTATGTACCAGATCTTCTATGACTGCATTTGTTTTTTGTTTTTTTCAGAATTTTTTTTTCCCCTCTACTTTCACCTAGTGAATAACATGTGACAAGGTTCACTCACTGTACTGTATCTATAGAGAAGCAGAATAGTTACCTATATAAATCTCCTCCACTCCTCTTCTCCCTAACCACTTGCCAATCATCCACCATCATTATACAGCAGCAGGTCGGCTTGTTTCCACAAATCGATCTAGGTGTACGTTGGCTCTTTTAAGAGTCATATCAGGCGCGTACATGCGCCCGCTGCATGGTAGGGGACCCGATGCGCATTGACCAGCGCCCGCGATGTCCACCGGCTACCTGCAATAGCGGGAAAGAGAGCCAGAACGGGGATCTGTAATTGTAAACAGACAGATCCCTGTTCTGACAGGGGAGGAGGGGGAGATATGCTGTTCCTAATGATTAGAAACAGCAATCTCTCTCCTCCAGTCAGTCCCATCCCTACACAGTTAGAAACACCTCCCAGGGAACACATTTAACCCCTTAATAGCCCCTAGTCTTAACCCCTTCCCTACCAGTGACATTTATACAGTAATCAGTACATTTTTATAGCACCGATCAATGTATAAATGGCAAGTCGGAACCGAGGATAGAAATAATGTATGAAAATTCTCGTATGACAAAGGCTTTTTTTTTTTTGTTATTTGTTCTTTTTGATCCTGCGCAGTCTTTTGTATCTGATATTTATTGTATGAAAATTGTACGAAAACAGTACACATTAAACAGAAATCGTTCATTCAGTTCATGTACGAGAACATTTCTGGAGTTTGTCCCTTCGAAAATTCAACTTTCAAAAGTTGTGTACACACTATATGAGAAAATCGATCGTTCCCGTACAAAAATGTTTACCCGATTTTCTTATAGCGTGTATGGAGCTTGGAAGGTATTTTGTAGATATAAGTATATTAATAAATAGAGTATGTAGTATGGTATATATGCAGTATATTACACGCACATGAACCATGAAAGCAAGGTTTTCTTCTATTCCTATATAAGGTATTGGGACACCTGCCTTTACATGCACATGAACTTTAATGACATCCCCATACAGCTATAGATTATCTGCAGATTTTCTATGGTTAGATGGAAAAAGTGGGAGATTCCTCCATCCACACAGTTTAGCGAACATTGAGAAATCTGTTGCACTTTTTCCATTTAACCATAGAAAATCTGCAGATAATCTATAGGTGTATGGCCAGCTTCAGTCCGTAGGGTTCAATATTGAGTTGGCCCACCCTTTGCAGCTATAACATCTTCAACTCTTCTGGGAAGGCTGTCCACAAGGTTTAGGAGTGTGTCTATGGGAATGTTTGGCCATTCTTCTGAAAAGCACTTTTATGAGATCAGGCAGTGATGTTGAACGAGAAGGCCTGGCTCACAGTCTCCGCTTCAATTTATCCTAAAGGTGTTCTATTGGGTTGAGGACAGGACAAATTCCCCCACCCCAAATGCGCTCTTCCATGTCTTTATGGACATTGCTTTGTGTACTGGTCCAACTCATTTAATGGAGGGGGGATTATGGTGTGGGGATGTTTTTCAGGGGTTGGGCTTGGCCCCTTAGTTCCAGTGAACTCTTAAGGGAACTCTTTAGGTGTCAGCATACCAAGACATTTTGGACAATTTCATGGTCCCAAATTTGTGGGAACAGTTTAGGGATGGCCCCTTCCTGTTCCAACATGACTGCGCACCAGTGCAAGGTAGACATAGATGAGCGAGTTTGGGGTGGGGGAACTTGACTGGCCTGCACAGAGTCCTGACCTCAACCCAACAGAACACCTTTGGGATGAATTAGAGCAGAGACTGCGAGCCAGACCTTCTCATCCACATCAGCGCCTGACCTCACAAATGTGATTCCGGAAGAATGGTCAAACATTCCCATAGACACACTCCTAAACATTTTGGACAGCCTTCCCAGAGGAGATGAAGCTGTTATAGCTGCAAAAGGTGGACCAACTCAACATTGAACAACATTGAACCCTGCGGACTAAGACTGGGATGCTATTAAAGGTCATGTGTGTGCACGCAAAGGCAGGTGTCCCAATACTTTTTGGTTATATAGAGTGTGTGTATATATATATATATATATATATATATATATATATATATATATATATATATATATATATATATATACATACATACACACTGTATACAGTTACTAGGGTATACACATGCAGCAGAATGACTAAAGTTCCAGAAAGGCCTGGAAAGTGCAATAAGCGTTTATTAATTGGTTTGCGCAAAAGTTATAGCGTCTACAAAATAGGGGATATATTTATGGCATTTTTATTCATAAAATTCATAAATCATAATGACAACAGAAACTATCCAAATGACCCTGATCAAAAGTTTACATACCCCCAGTTCTTAATACCGTGTATTGCCCCCTTTAACCTCAATGACAGCTTGAAGTCTTTTGTGGCGTTTGTGGATGAGGCTCTTTATCTTCTCCGATGGTTGTGTAGGTTTGAGTTATGCCGCGTACACACGTAGCCGACTATCTGACGGAATTGTGTCTGGCGGGCTTCCCACCAGACTGTCCGTCGGACTTTCCGAACGAGCTACTTGCCCACACACGGCACTTTTTCAGCGGACGAATACGGCGTACTAAGTCCGCCGTACTATCCGCCCTACTTTTGAAATGAACGGACTCGCCCACACACGCGGAGGAAAGTCCGCTCATTTCGAGACGAAACTATACTGCAATAAACTATTTTATCTTGTGTGTTTTTTTTTGTACTTTAATTTACAGGTGAATGGGTAGGGGTACATTGTACCCCATACTCATTCGCATAGGGTGGGGGGGCAGGTATCCGGGGGCCCCCTTATTAAAGGGGGCTCCCGGATTCCGATAAGCCCCCCGCCCGCAGACCCTGACAACCAACGGCCAGGGTTGTCGGGAAGAGGCCCTTGTCCTCATCAACATGGGGACAAGGTGCTTTGGGTGGGAAAAGTCCGTTCATTTCAAAAGTACGGCGGACTGGCATACGCACGGCCGGATTGTCCATCGAAATGCGAGTCTGGCGGGAAGATTGGAGTGCAAAACTACTTTCTAAGTCCGCCGTACTTTCGGGTCAAAAAAGTATGCTGGAGGCTACACACGGTAGGATTGTCCGGCGGACTTGAGTTTGCCGGACTTTTCCACCCGATTGTTTGATCGTGTGTATGCAGCATTAGATGGACTTTTGTCTTTTTTCCACCTGACTACAGTAAACGTTTATGATTATAAAATTATTAAATGTAAATAAAATTCTGAAATTATTATATTTATTAAAATACAATAATCTATATCTTCATCCACCCAAAAATAACAATATTATCTAAAACAAAAATATTTCATATAATTACAAACGGTGACCACTCAATATGTTATTCAAAGTGTCAGCCCTATAGTGACCTGTCACCTCCCAAAGGCCAGGGCCAGATTGTATTCTGTGGCTGATAATACCCGTTCAGCAACCGATATACAATACATCCCCGGAGATGTATAAAGTGAATATAAAGCAGTAACTGTAGAAAATAATAAAGAAGAATATGAATATTTTAGTTGCTTTAAATATTGCTGTTTTTTTTTTTGTTTTGTTTTTTGTAGATAACATATAACATTCGTTTTATTTAGCATTTTCCTATTACAGTAAAAAGGGATCAGTTCACACTAATTCCTCGGGCTTGTACTTGATCAGCTAATGTTGAGCAAAGCATAGATGTGAGTTTTATTCACAGATTATATTCACCTCTCATGTTCTTCTCGTAAGTACTAACTGATCTACTGTATACTACATACTAATGTACCGTATATACTCGAGTATAGGCCGACCCGAGTATAAGCCGAGGCCCCCAATTTACCCCCAAAAAACTGGGAAACCTATTGACTCGTGTATAAGCCGAGAGTGAGATATGCCTGTCCATCCCTGTGTGTGTCCGTCCATCCCTCTGTGTCCGTCCATCCCTGTGTGTCCGTCCATCCCTGTGTGTGTGTCCATCCATCCATCCCTGTGTGTGTGTCCATCCATCCATCCCTGTGTGTGTGTCCATCCATCCATCCCTGTGTGTGTGTGCGTCCATCCATCCATCCATCCCTGTGTGTGTGTGTGTGTGTGTGTGTGTCCATCCATCCATCCATCCCTGTGTGTGTGTGTGTGTCCATCCATCCATCCCTCCCTGTGTGTGTGTGTGTGTCCATCCATCCATCCGTGTGTGTGTGTGTGTGTGTGTGTGTGTGTGTGTGTGTGTGTGTGTGTGTGTGTGTGTGTCCGTGCAGCCTTGTGTGTCCAGCCTACCTGTGTCCGTCCGGTCCCGTCCCGAGCCTCCGTGTCGTCCTGTCCCGAGCCTCCGTGTCGTCCCGTCCCGAGCCTCCGTGTCGTCCCGTCCCGAGCCTCCGTGTCGTCCCGTCCCGAGCCTCCGTGTCGTCCCATGCCAGGATCGCCGCTCTTCGTCGGCGCCCTGGCGGCCATTCCCCTGTTCAAAAGCCGCGCCTCCGCCTCCGCCTGTGATAGGCGGAACACTCAATTTCCCAGCAGTCAGTGTTCCGCCTATCACGGACATCGGCTCATCCGAGGATGAGCCGATGTCCGTGATAGGCGGAACACTGACTGCTGGGAAATTGAGTGTTCCGCCTATCACAGGCGGAGGCGGAGGCGGAGGCGCGGCTTTTGAAAGGTAGAATGGCCGCTGTCTGTCTGCTCGACACGCTGTTCGGGCAGTCAGACAGCGGTGACTCGAGTATAAGCCGAGGGGGCACTTTCAGCCTCAAAAAAGAGGCTGAAAATCTCGGCTTATACTCGAGTATATACGGTACTATGGATGAATATATTTACTTATATGCAGTATTCTATTGATTTTTTTTTTTCTAGTAGGATTGGTAATGTGGCTAATTAAATATTTTGTAATATGCATAGAAAGGCATTAAAAAATGCCTACTTAATCTGATTATTATTATAATACAGGATTTATATAGTTCCAACAGTTTGAATAGTACTTTATAAATGAAAAGGAGACATTATTATATACCGTAATACATGATTTATATAGCGCCAACAGTTTTCATAGCACTTTACAAACTAGGAGATTTTTTTTTTTTCTACAATTTCCAAATTAGAGCAGAAGAGTGGGAGAAGTCATTCAATCTCACACATTGGGGGTTATTTACGAAAGGCAAATCCACTTTGCACTACAAGTGTAAAATTTAAGTGCACTTGAAATCGCTATGAAAGTGTACTTGGAAGTACAGTTGCTGTAATTTGAAGGGGTAGATCTGAAATGAGGGGAAGCTCTGCTGATTTTATCATCCAATCATGTGCAAGCCAAAATGCTGTTTTTTATTTTCCTTGCATGTCCCCCTCGGATCTACAGCGACTTCCAAGTGCACTTGTTAGTGCAAAGTGGAGTTGTCTTTAGTAAATAACCCCCAATGTCTCATTGGCTTTAATTGCCGAAGACAAACTATAATCTTCTTTCCCATTGGTATTGTGTCCAACGTCCTTGCAGTGTATGTACCCAGATGCACCTGATGTATGTTGGCAATGCCATTCCACTAAGGGCTCACTCTTACACATTTGGTGGGAATGCCCTCAATTCCATCATTTTCAAGACAAGATCATGTAGCTGTATACTACAGTTACAGGGAAGTTAGCCCCCCAATACGACTTGAATCACCTTGCTTTCCAGTCCACCAGGCTCCTTTAAAAATATTAAAAAAGGTCTTCTCAGACATTGGTTGACGGCTGCAATATCGGTCATACTGCGGCATTGATGGTCAACACAATCCCCCTCGGTGAATGAGTGGGTTATAGAAATGGACTAAATTGAGAGGGTGGAGACCATCTCGGTGCATGCTTTGGATATATACTGTATACGAACAATGCCATCAAACATGGGCCCCCCGGAGGACTTTCATGGAGTCAACGGAAATTTCGAATTTTTTCTTTGGAATCATAGTAGGCCCAATTATGTAAAGTTTTCCTACAGATGCCTACTCCTGGCCGCTCTTATTTTTACTTTTCCTTGCACCTTTTTAGAGTTACTGCTGAATATTAAGGACCAGAATACCATAGACCATAACCATTAATAATATGGAGGGGAGGTGGCCCTCTGTGCTTTAATGCATATTGGTGCTTGCTACCTTTCTGATGGATGTGTGTGTATATATGTGTGTAAGTTGGTCTGTCCATTTTTTTTTTTTTTGTGACTCTCCTGTATTTATTCTTTTATTCATAATTTATTTTTTTAAGCTCGATGGGACTTCCATAAGTATTGTTAAGGCCAGGTTCACACTTGTATGACAAACGCTCCAACATTGGGAGCATGCCGTGAGAAAATAAATTTTTCCCTATGGGACCCATCTTAACTGATCTGACACAAGTCGTCCGACTTTGAAAATGCTCCCTGCACTACTTTGGTCCGACTTTGATCCGACTTCAGCCCATTGAATATCACTGAAGTCGGATCAAAATAGGATCCTTGTCCTAAACATCCGACTTGTGACATCAGACATGGTGATTACAGCAACAGTCATACAATCACAAAGTCGGGTCAAAATAGTATCCTGTTCATTCAAGTCGGATGGATGTAGAACCAATGTAGGACTGATGTTTCAGAGCAAAGTAGGATGACAGCCATATGACTGTCCTGTAGTATCAGTGTGAACCCAGCCTTACTGTACATTTATTCTTTTCTTTCTTTCTTTTTTTTTTTTGTATTGTGACTGGTGGTATGATAATACCATTTATGTATGAAATTATGTATGTAAAATATTTTTCAACGAAAACTCAGATTGAACCTAGAAGAAAAAAGTAGGATTGGTAATGTGGCTAATTAAATATTTTGTGATATGCATAGAAAGGCATCAAGAAACTTGACTATTTAATCAGATTATTAATATAATACAGGATTTTTATAGTTCCAACAGTTTGTGCAGCACTTTATAAAATAAAAGGAGACATTATTATATAATACATGATTTATGTAGCGCCAACAGTGTGCATAGTACTTTATAAAATAAAAGGAGACATTATTATATAATACATGATTTATATAGCGCCAACAGTTTGCATAGCACTTTATAAAAATAAAAGGAGACATTATTATATAATACATGATTTATGTAGCACCAACAGTGTGCATAGTACTTTATAAAATAAAAGGAGACATTATTAAATAATACATGATTTATATAGCACCAACAATTTGCATAGCACTTTATAAAATAAAAGGAGACATTATATAATACATGATTTATATAGCGCCAAAAGTTTCCATAGCACTTTATAAAAATAAAAGGCGACATTATTATTATTATTATACAGGTTTTATATAGCGCCGACAGTTTATGCAGCGCTTTACAACATTTGGGCAGACATTACAATACAATACAAGACAGGGGGAATCAGAAGGCCCTGCTCGTTAGAGCTTACAATCTAGGAATTATTATATAATACATGATTTATATAGCGCCAACAGTTTGTATAGCACTTTATAACATAAAAGGAGACATTATTATATAATACATGATTTATATAACGCCAACAGTTTGCATAGCACTTTATAAAATAAAAGGAGACATTATTATATAATACATGATTTATATAGCACCAACAATTTGCATAGCACTTTATAAAATAAAAGGAGACATTATATAATACATGATTTATATAGCGCCAACAGTTTGCATAGCACTTTATAAAAATAAAAGGCGACATTATTATTATTATTATTATTATTATTATTATACAGGTTTTATATAGCGCCGACAGTTTATGCAGCGCTTTACAACATGAGGGTAGACATTACAATACAATACAAGACAGGGGGAATCAGAAGGCCCTGCTCGTTAGAGCTTACAATCTAGGAATTATTATATAATACATGATTTATATAGTGCCAACAGTTTGCATAGCACTTTATAACATAAAAGGAGGCATTATTATATAACACATGATTTATATAGCGCCAACAGTTTGCATAGCACTTTACAATATAAGAGACAGTACAGTTACAATGCAATTCAATAAAAGGGCTGGGAGGACCCTGCTCGGGAGGGCTTACAATCTAATATAGTTACAATACAATTCGAGGCAAGTGGGTTTGGAGGGTCAGATATGGACTTACGCCTTTTAGAAGCCGTGCGATTTTTTGCATAGACAGATAATGCATGCATCTTCATTATTAAATCAAATAATAATTGTTATCCTGATTCTATTTATGTCGTCGTTCATATCAGCATCATTATTATTTAAGGGGACAACCACTTCCTTTGGTTTCGTGGGATCCAAATTATTAAGGTAGATTTTCATCTATTGTAGCATGCATTTTATTAAATTGTAAGGGCCAGCAACAATATCGGTGCGGTAGACGGAGGCTGGTAAGATCTTACTGCAATTGATCCCTATAAGTAAAGACACAACATTTTTATGTAACAGAAAAAAAGCATCTTCCAGGGAAAGATTTTATTTGTGATGTAGACGTTTTTTTATAATGAAGCATTTCAAAATAAGAGTAGACATTATTAGTTGTTACATCGACATGTACTATAAGTAATCCGAGAGCTTGCTTTCATTTATTCATGGGACTGAGCTTGAAAACCGAAGCGGAAATAATGTTGATACAAGCTCGGGCCTGTAGATGGCAGTGACGGAGTACAAAGAATCCCGAATTCCACTTTTTTTGCCTGTTTACAGAACAATGGCACATTAGCGTCTGCTGCCCTTAAGCAAGAAAAATTCTTTCATGATCATTCCGATAAAATGGCAAGTGCCCTTGTGAAACACTTCGGTCTTTTGTGATGTCCTTTGAAAAATCCTAAATTGAAAGGGTCAGCGTGCTGCAGTTAACTGCTCTTGTAGTAAAGTCAGTCACTCCGGGACATCTCCAAGATGGGTTTTTTTTAAGTCGTGGACAAACACTTCGGACAAGGTGGCTGTGTTACGGGGTATAATTTGCTTTATGTCTTCGTAGAGCGTTCCTTTTTTTTTCCTTTTGTTCATCTGTTGGATCGTTACTGAGATATGTATAAATATGTCTTGCCACTGTCGTTCTCCTCCCACCATAAAAAATGATCTGCATCTTACTGTCACCACAGTCATGTCTATCCTGAACATACTGAAAGGTATCGTCTGTGATGGAATTACAAACAAAGCCAACAGATAAAAGGCCTGTGTAGACTGCGGATTGTAATTATTGGTGCCTTTATAGCATTTGCATTATGTTGTTGTCCATACATAGTGCAATTTTGTAAGCAGTGTGAGTGATTTAAGCACCAATAGCAATGAATATGTAGTAAGAAAGAAATGTATACAAGTCTATTTTATGTATTAGAACGTAACCCAAACAAAATTTATACACACACGCTGGCTGACCAACATCACTATGACCAATAAAAAGGTGACTTTTTTCCTTACCAGCTGATAATAAAATAGCTTCTTGTTTAAACAGTGTGCATTATAATGCAAAAAATATTTTTGTACTATAATTACATTAAAAAAAATCCACTTTTTATATTTTATTTGGCATTTGTGACTGCGGAGTTTCCCTTCAGATCCCTCTTCCCCATAGTTGGAGGCAGGGCCGGACTGGGAATAAAAACCAGTCCTGGAAATAATTTCATACCAGTCCCATAGCATTATTATACAAGCCCAACAGTTTAACATCAGAGGCTGTGCGGACGTGTTACAGGAGGTGGTCATAGGCTGTGTGGATGTGGTACAGGAGGTGGTCATAGGCTGTGCAGACGTGGTACAGGAGGTGGTCATAGGCTGTGTGGACGTGGTACAGGAGGTGGTCATAGGCTGTGCGGACGTGGTACAGGAGGTGGTCATAGGCTGTGCGGACGTGGTACAGGAGGTGGTCATAGGCTGTGCGGACGTGGTACAGGAGGTGGTCATAGGCTGTGCGGACATGATATAGGAGGTGGTCATAGGCTGTGCGGACGTGGTACAGGAGGTGGTCATAGGCTGTGCGGACGTGGTACAGGAGGTGGTCATAGGCTGTGCGGACGTGGTACAGGAGGTGGTCATAGGCTGTGCGGACATGATATAGGAGGTGGTCATAGGCTGTGCAGACGTGGTACAGGAGGTGGTCATAGGCTGTGCGGACATGGTACAGGAGGTGGTCATAGGCTGTGCGGACATGGTACAGGAGGTGGCCATAGGCTGTGCAGACGTGGTACAGGAGGTGGTCATAGGCTGTGCGGACATGGTACAGGAGCTGGTCATAGGCTTTGCGGACATGGTACAGGAGGTGGTCATAGGCTGTGTGGATGTGGTACAGGAGGTGGTCATAGGCTGTGCAGACGTGGTACAGGAGGTGGTCATAGGCTGTGTGGACGTGGTACAGGAGGTGGTCATAGGCTGTGCGGACGTGGTACAGGAGGTGGTCATAGGCTGTGCGGACGTGGTACAGGAGGTGGTCATAGGCTGTGCGGACGTGGTACAGGAGGTGGTCATAGGCTGTGCGGACATGATATAGGAGGTGGTCATAGGCTGTGCGGACGTGGTACAGGAGGTGGTCATAGGCTGTGCGGACGTGGTACAGGAGGTGGTCATAGGCTGTGCGGACGTGGTACAGGAGGTGGTCATAGGCTGTGCGGACATGATATAGGAGGTGGTCATAGGCTGTGCAGACGTGGTACAGGAGGTGGTCATAGGCTGTGCGGACATGGTACAGGAGGTGGTCATAGGCTGTGCGGACATGGTACAGGAGGTGGCCATAGGCTGTGCAGACGTGGTACAGGAGATGGTCATAGGCTGTGCGGACATGGTACAGGAGCTGGTCATAGGCTTTGCGGACATGGTACAGGAGGTGGTCATAGGCTGTGCAGACATTGTAGAGGAGGTGGTCATAGGCTGTGTGGACATGGTACAGGAGTTGCCCATAGGAGCCAGCTTCATAACACCAAGGATTTTTTCCATTGTTTGTAAGGGTGGCATTCTGACTATCACTGTAAGGGGTGTTCTTCCCATTGACCACCACTGTAAAGGGTATTCTTCCCATTGACCACTACTGTAAGGGGTATTCTTCCCGCTGACCACCACTGTAAGGGGTATTCTTTCTATTGACCACCACTGTAAGGGGTATTCTTCCCCCTAGCCACCAATGTCAGGGGGATTAGTCCACTGACCCCCAATGAGTTTGTATTAGCAGGGGTTCCCTGAGACCTGATAATTATTGAAAGGGATTGTCTGGTGTAAAAAGGTTGATAAAGAATACTCTAGAAGTTAACCCATCATTTTCTATATTTAAAAGAAAAAAAACAACATAAAAAGTTCAAGCTTGAAATAACAAAAATTACTGTAAAGAGACATTGTCAAAAGCCTATTCAGGGGAAAGCATCAGTGTGATAGCTTAAAGGGGTTGTAAAGGCAGAGTTTTTTTAACCTTTTAACGACATTCTATGCCTTAATATAAAAAGCCTTCTGTGTGTAGAAGCCCCCCTAATACTTACATGAGGTCCCTCTACTTCCAGTGATGTCCATGAATTGGCTGAGACACAGCAGCGGCGCCATTGGCTCCCGGGGTTGTCAATCAAAGTCAGCTAACCAATCGGGAGAGGGGCTCCATGTCTAAATGGACACAGGGGGCTGTGACTTAGCTCGGGTGCCCCCATAGCAAGCTGCTTGCTGTGGGGGCACTCAACAGGAGGGAGGGGCCAGGATCACAAAAGAGGGACCCGAGAAGAGGAGGATCTGCGCTGCTCTGTGCAAATCCATTGCAACAGAGGAGGTAAATATAACATGTTTGTTAATTTTATAGGAAGAAAAACAAAACTTTACAATCACTTAAACCTTCCCAGCCTATCCCTCTTTTAACTGTGAAGATAAATAAGAAAACGGGTAGCAGTTCTTACAATGCTCAGCCTTTATATTGAGTAACTGCTTAAAGAAGTGTTAACAGTTTTTTTTTTTTGTTTTATTCAGGGAAAAACGGTGGTACATGTTAGAGTATTTGTTAACCCCCCCAAAAAAAAAAAAAAAGTATATTCTGGTCCCTTAAAGCAAATTACACAGCGCTTGTGCTGTGTAATCTGCCCCCTCCTAAACTGTAAAAAAGGCCCTCTATGCCATCTCTAGTGTTGTAAATACCTAATTTGAGCTGTCCTCAGGTCGGTCACGTGACTCGCTGCAGCTTTCCAGCTCCGATGGGTGGCTTCTTTTCTTATTCTGGGCTTAAAGCAGAGCTCCACCGTAAAAAAAAATTATTAAAAGCCAGCAGCTACAAATACTGCAGCTGCTGACTTTTAATAAATGGACACTTACCTGTCCAGGGTGTCCGCAATGTCGGCAGCAGATGATGAGCAATTGCTCGTCTCTCAGCTGCCCCCGCCGCCATCCTCTGTCAAGGAATCAGGAAGTGAAGCGTTGCAGCTTCACTGCCCGGTTCCCTACTGCGCATGCGCAAGTTGTGCTGCGCATTTTCGCTGGCCCCCATTATGTGTGGGTGCAAATACCTGTATTATACAGGTATCCGCACCCCCCTCCCCCCTGAAAGGTGGCAATTGTGGCACCAGAGGGGGCGAGGAATCCGCTGAGCGGAAGTTCCACTTTAGGGTGGAGCTCCGCTTTAAGTTGTTATACACCACACTAAGATCTGGAGATCACATAATGAACAGTGTTGTAATTCTATGTCAGGAATTGGAAAAATGATGGCTCTCTTGGCAGGATTAACAGATAAGAAAACATTGTTACAGGGGAAAGGGGCTCAGAAAAACAAAACTCTACTGACAGACTCCATTGTATAGCTCAGTGTTTTTCAACCCTTTTTCAGTCAAAACACCCTTTAAAATTATGCACAGTCTTGATGCGCCCCTTTCTAAAAATTAAAAAGCTAAGCTAATAGTTTTACATAAAGCATCATCACCCACACATGTAGGACACCCAACATTCATTTATTGTATTGTCTTGTAATTGTATTCTTACAGAGCAGATACACTTTCACACACTGGCACTGACTAGTATTCCAACATTTCTCTTCTCCCTCAGTTTCTCTCTCTCACTAACCTGACCCCACTGCTGACAAAGAGGGGCAGGGAAGAGGCAAACAAGGGGCATCCAACACGCTCCCTATCAACCGATGAAGTCATTGGTTGTTAGGACACTGGCAGCTGGTTGCAATAAGAACCTGTGCTTTCATATAACAAAAGGACAGGCTTCATCCACTTTTTGGGCAATTTGGGGTAATCTTTAGGCATTTTTGCCAAGGCCCCTCTGCAGAACCCAGAAGGCACCCCAGGGTGCCATAGCAACCTGGTTGAAAAAGGCTGGTATAGCTAATTTTGACCAATAATTATACTTTAAGCCTAATAGTATGTTTTTTTTTTTTTTTATTAAACTGTACAAATTAAAGTCCACAAGCCTTTCATGATTCACTTTAAAGCAGAATTCCACCCATAATATAATCTTTACATCAATCAGCTGCTTTCAGCATTAACAACAACATTTGGGCCAATTTTTTTTTTTTTTTTTTTACTTTTTCTGCAGTGCTGCCATGGAGTCCCTTCTAATCTGACACTTCTGGGCTGCAGCGATTTTATGTCATATCCCGCCACGCCTGAGCTCCTGGGAGATGTGTGTCATTGTTTCCCAGGAGTCAGTAGGCAGCGCTGAAGGAATCATTCTGCGCTATGTCCTGTGTATAGGGCTCACGAGCGAGATGAGGAGGTGAATGCTGGGTATCCAGCATCACCATACCCCCGAAGAAAGTCCAGTCATGTGTACGTGGCATTAGTACATACAGAAGAAAGTGGGGTTGATTTACTAAATACAGATAGGCTAGTCCCTTTGCCCCTAGCTTGGTGAACATGGTGAGGATTCACTGTACAAGGAATACCCAATCATGTGCAATACAAAAAAAGAAAAGTATTTTTGCTTGCACATTGGATGATTTAATTAGTAGAAGAAAAGACCCATTAACGACAGAGGCACCCTTGGTGGAGTGTGGTAGTGATCATGGAGAATTCAAAGTCATCGCAAAGCTTGAGCAAAAATTTATGAGGTACAGCAAAAGACGCATTTCGTGGCTGATACGTCACTTCTTCAGGTTTATCTGTGTTATACAGTGGATCAGTGCTTCCTGGATGCTGGCACACGTGCCGAAGAACTGCCCAGCGACCAAGAGGCACTGAACACATCTTTTGGTTCAACTAACAACTGCTTTCTCAATAATTACGATGACTTTGACTTCTCCATGATCACTACAACATGCTACCATGGGCACCTCTGCCGCTGATGGGTTTTCCCTTCTGCTAACGAGTTCTACCCACCATCCTGATGGTTTGTGTTCCCCAAAGCATCAAGGGTGACTGCCCACTCCCTTTGGGTAGAGGGGTTATTCTCTACATCCCTAATTGAAAGGTTGTATTTACTACAAACCCGCAACCTTACCAAGTGTAAGTTGTGGTGTATCAGCCACAAAATGCATCTTTTTGTGTAACTAATAAATGTTTTCTCAATAAATATGATTACTTTAACGTATACATGATCACTACCACACACTACTATGGGTGCCTCTGCAGTTGATGGATTTTTCCTTCTGCTAACGAGTTCTGCCCACCATCTGGGAACCTTTGATGACCTAAGGTTGGGTTCTCTGAGGAATCAAGTGCGATTGCGTACTTTCTGAGTGGAGCACACCTAATTGGAAAGTTGCGTTTACTACAAACCACATCTCATACTGAGGCCCACCACCCACACAAATTGCTGTCACCAGAGCATCATCTTATTCACTAAGCTCTGGGGAAAATTCCCTTGCAAAGTGTAAAGCCTATTTGTCTTTGGTAAATGAACTCCATTGCTCATTGCTTGTTTAGTAACCTTGCAGGGAAATGGTTAATTAGCTAGACTGAACAAAACCTCCATATGATATCTACTAGTGTCTAAAATACAGTACATTGCGATAAAATGATCTCGTACCATACAACATTTCAGCACATAAAACAGGTAGAGACCTAAATCAGAAGAGGTGGCAGATTGCCATGGCCTGCAAGCCACAACTATAAAAAAAATCTGCTACTAGTTTCTCTGCAAATTCACTTACTAAAGGTCAATAGTAACTTGATAAAAGCTTTTCGACTAAAATAGCATACTATAGCATAGCTATAATACGACCATAATTTAGCTAAAGAAAAACACAAAAACAAATCAGTATTTGATGATTCTGAAAAAATCCAGCTTATCCACGTTGTTTTCAAACACAAAAAAGCTATGAAAAGTGTCAAATTTACCAGTTTTGTAACATTTATAACTTGTTATGCAAATGAGTCTGCAAGGGGATATAAAATGTATTAAATTAGAACTGTAGGAAAAACTTTTCTAATTTGGATAGAGTAATTGAAGGTTACAACTAGGGATGCCATCTTTTCTTCAAGCCAAACACTAATGCGGCGTACACACGACCGGACTTTTTGATGGACTTTGTCCAGCGGACAATCTGACGGACTTTGTTTGAATGTCCGGCGGACCTCAGCTGCAAACAGACTTGGCCACACACAATCACTCCAAAAGTCCAATTGATGCGAATATGATGATGTAGAATAAGGAAGTTCATAGACAGTAGCCAATATCTGCCCTAGCGTCGCTTTTAGTCCATCGGACTAGCACACAGATGACCGGATTTTTCGACCGGACTCGAGTCCGTCGAAAAGATTTGAAGCAAGTTTTATTTCTAGGTCTGCCAGACTTTTGGGAAGAAAAAGTCTGCTGGAGCCCACACACAATCAAATCGTCCAACGGATTCCAGTTCGCCGGACCAAATCCGTTGAAAAGTCCGGTCACATGTACGCAGCATAAGGCCCCTTTTACACAGGTTTTCTGATCAGGTCCGTCTGTCAGTTTTTCAGGAGGACCTGATCAGACACTCCATTCACCTCTATGGAGCATCTGATGTCAGTGGTGACATGTCCACTGACACCCAGTGCTATCCGATCCAAGTCTGTCTGTGAAATCCAGGTGGATGGTGACCATATTTTTTATCCGTCTGGAGGACTGGATGAAAATGGACAGGCGGTCAATTTTCATCCAATCTCCCCATATAGGAGAGCGGGGCTCTGACCGGTCTGTCTCAGCACAGTGAGTGGAGATGGACCTGTCATCCGCTTGCTGCTCAGCAGAGATGAGTGGATTAATCCCCTGCTGAACAAAACGGAATGCCCGTGTGAAACAGCCCACTAGCGTGGCACTGTGCTTGCCTAACTCAACCCATTCAACTCAATGGGGCTGCACTGCAACCGTGTGGAATGCACATGGCTACAGCACAGTGGCATGGGATTTTAGGAGTTAAGGTGTTGGTGAGTAGAAAACATAACACTTCTTCACCACCTGTCAAATACTTCTAAAAAATTATCCACTGTGGATCACTCTTCAGAGTTCTCTGTGACTTTGTTTACACTTGTGGTTGGGGAACAGTAAAAAGTTGAGGTTGAGCTGTGTTTTTACTGCTACCCAACTATTCCTCTTAAGCTGCAAATGCAGCAGACAGGGATGTGCACATGCAATAGCCAAAATGCCTTGCATCACAGTGTGTCAAAAATTGTCTGCACTGTTGGGTTCAGCGAGCAGTAATGCCTGCCAAATGTGGCCCATCCAAGTGAATGGGGGCTTCCTGTATCCATGTGCAATGCATTCAGTTACATGGGGCTGCTCTGGGGTTCAAACAGGTGGTGAGGAGGTGATAACACCTGCTCACTGCCTGTCAAATGCACTCTAAAGAGTGATCCAAATCTGGATTGCTCTTCAAAGGGCACCACATGGGTTCAGTCATTCCAGTATATTCCGTGAAATCAGCAGGGAACTGGGGATAGGAACAGGACTATTGCCGAGTAACCTCTTGTTTGCCGCAATTAGAAAAAGCTTCTGCTCAGCTGGGGGGAATAGGACTGTTTAACCCCCAGGCTCCAGTGCTTACCTCTTGTGATAATCCAGACTGGACTGGACTGTGGCTCTGGGCTTCATCTGCTCAGCTGGTGGCCAGGGGAGGAACATGACTAGTTAATGTTATCAGGCACAAGTTATCTTTATTCAACAGTTCCGACAGATTATTCTGAGTCCTGAAGTCCTCTTCTATATCGATCTGCCAGGGAATGTAATTGCTGGGAACCACAGCACGAGGATCATCAAATAATCCCATGGAGTAATCCTTGCGCTGTGGTTCCCAGCAATTGCATTCCCCAGCAGATCTGTATAGAAGAGGACATCAGGACTCAGATTAAATTGGCGGAACTGTTGAATAAAGATAAGAACTTGTGCCTGATAACATTAACCAGTCATGGTTCTCCCCTAGCCACCAGCTGAGCAGACAGTCCGGTCTGGATCATGTGTCCGGGTACCAGGTGGAAGGAGACCCAGACACATGGTTCAAAATCACTCAAAACCCATACTGTCTGGGTGAATCCCGGACAGGTGGCAACCCTAGTTACAACCCCTGTTAGTTTTCACTTCCTGACTCCTAGTCATGCAAAAATGGCCTACGGGTATGGGAGGAGCATAAATAATTAATATTTTTATGGAATGGTGTTCATGGACTGCATACAGTATTTTTTTTTAAAGGTGTACTAACATTTTAAAGTGGAATTAAACTGTATCAATCAACATTAACTATTTTTAAACCCTTGCCGATGCCACCCCTTGGCTCTTAAAGAAAATATAAATGCCAGGAGGCAGAGACAGACATTCTGATCATGTGAATGCTGTGATTGGCTGTCACATAATTGGAAGCTTCCAATCACAAGTAGTGCACTCTCGTTGTAGAAAATCCAATCCCCATGGATGCATATATGTGGCCATTAGGCGTTAAAGACCATCCGCTCATCATCCGCATATATGCCTACAGGACATTGGGCCAGGTAATCCTTATACTGCTAACATAAGTAAATAGATAGGAAGGTATATTATTTTTATTTATTTGTTGATTTTTTTAGTTGCTTCCTGGTTTCTGGCCCAGGCCAAAATTATGTCATACATCCCAGAAGTCTTCTTGGACATTTATTTCTTTCATCTGGATGATTGTATAAAATAGGGGCAGCTATAAATGCTGGGGGGGGGGGGGGGTTCAAAGTGAAGAATGGATTGGATAGGTGGGTGAGTTTCTGTGAATATTAAAACATGAATTAAATAGCATGTTGGGCAGCGTGTGGCAGCACCCATGCATGTGGGGTAACACCTCGTCCGAAGGCGTGCTCACCAATGCCTGGGACCAGGCGGAGGCTATGAAGAATCAAACATTAAGGCAGTCGCAGACACAGACATGAGCCACTTGTGTGTAATGTATATACAGAGTTCCTCCTTAAGATGTCCCATGTCATACACACTTGTACAAATGTATGTGATGCAGTCGGAGGGACATGTGGAGCCATTGTCCACTCCACCAGTCCTGGGTACCTCTGTTGCTTTACTCCTAGTAACAAAATGGAGGCCTGCTGAGCACATAGCTGACCCCATGTGTGCTTGTTAACCCTTTTCTTCCCCTACCCAGTGATCAGGCCTCCGTAATGCTAGTCTGTTCAAGGTGACTAGAGGAGGCAGACAGCTAGAGAGGGAGGCAGAACATGACCCCCCCCCCAATACTGCAGGATCCGTCACCTAACCAGGTACTAGGCCAAACAACTAGTTGCTGAAGCTATTCTTCCTTGAGGTTACCCATGGCAACTACCTCCTCTTTGCCTTGTGAGTTAATTTTTTGCAGTGGCGTTACCCATACCCCATAGTGCTCTTACCCATGTTCTTTAAGAATATGCCAAGACCCAACATGCACCCCTTTTATTGACTTCAGACTAGGCCTAAAGGCTTTCTTTTTTTTAAAATAACAAACTTGTTATACTTACCTGCTCTGTGCAGTAGTTTTGCACAGAGAAGCCCGATCCTCCACTGCTCAGGTTCCCCACCGACGCTTTTGGCCCCTCCCTCCTACTGAGTGCCTCCAGAGAAAGCAGCTTGCAATGGGGGCACCCAAGCAGGCTTGTTCCCCAGCTGCGGCTCTGCATGTCTGTTTGCACACAGAGCTGCAGCTTGGCCCTGCCCCCTCTGTCTCCTCTTTGGCTCACTGTCTGTGATTGACAGCAGTGGGAGCCAAAGCTCTTGTGCACATCGCTGGATTGAAATAGAATGCATGAAGGTAAAAAACCTTGAGCCTTTAGAACCACTTTAATACAGTTGAAAAAGCTTTATTGAAATCTCAATTGGACATGTGTAACATGCATAATATGTCCTCAACCTAACAACACCTAGCTGACGCTACTACAGGTTACCTGAACTGAATTGGGAATAGTCCATTCTTGGAAAGGCTCCTGTAGAGTCCATGGCCTTGGGATGTCCCGGTGAGTAGGTGTCCAGTTTGGACTACGGGTCCCAGAGAACTCTTGCAGATGTCCCGTCTTCTCTTAAGGTCCTGGCTTCCCCCCTGGGATCTGGACCTCTTCCTTTTTTATATATCATGGACTGGACTCCACAGACATGGAGGGAAGGCCATACAACGTTAACCCCTTCCCCCTACCAGGGCAGCCAAAGCTAACTACAGTAGGCCACATGCCTACAAGCGTTTTAAGTTTGTTGTGTTGAGATACAGTTTAGTTTAGCTTTAAAAGAAACGTGTGGGATTTAAATCCGATCCTATGGTGCATCTATCCTCTGCCAGCTCTACCCCACAAACTAAGCGATCAAAGCCTGCTGATTGCTCAGTTCTCAGGTCAGCTCCGAGCACAGAGTGGTGACTGTCAGTCTAACTGGACTGACTAAGCGCTAACTGGAGTGCCGAACTGTGGAGGAGTGGCGCGCTGAGAGCCTGAGCCAGTTGCCGGTCAGGCATCTGGGCAGATCCCGACATTATTGTTGGGATCCCTGCAGAGCCTTGACTGGCTCTGTGACGTCAGCTGACAGCAGGCTTTAGCCCATTGTCTGCTGATTCTGGGTCACAGGAGTGCAGAACTAAGTGCACTTTTGAGACCCACAGGAGAAGTATAGCCAAAGGAACTTTTGCCATACTTCTCCTTTAAGCCCAGTCCACATAATACCCAAATTAGAAAAATATTTTAAACATGGATTCATATAAGAAATGAAAATAATCCAAAGTGATACATAAAATAATAATAGCACAGAAAAGACATCTATGAGACATATGATACAAGGGCAAAGTTTAGTGTCAGCTTAATGGGCTACAATTTGTACATTCTTATCAACTTGATGCTTGTAGTGTATCATCATTTTTAATCGTCATTAATAGTCTCTTTTTTTCCCCCGTATTTTGGTCAATAATTATTGTTGATGGTAATTCAGACTAATTACACTATTTATTGAGATGTACCGTACGTAGAACATTTCCATTTCGCACCGATTTCTCGTACTGTCACTTAGAGCGCGGCGCGTTATTCTAAATGTGCATGTACACAAGCAGCACGCTATAATAAGTCCAGATTAAAATAAAAGAAAGGCAGAGGCCGCTCTGTGCTAGAACACGATAAATCAAATTCATTCCACAGCGTGGAGCTTTCGGAACACATCAACGTCTCATAAATATATGATAAAAATAATAAACTCCATCAAAAACTACAAGCTTTTAATGCAACGCCGAGCCTTCGGGTGATAGATTTTGGGGCGAAGCATCTGTCATTTTCGCAAAAGATTCATTCGGTATTGTCACACAGCCCCCATGACCTTCCCATTGTAGAAAAAGAACTACGGGACCGCACGATACTTCTCAGTGAAGGACGCACATAGACATGACATTACGAGATGCATTAAACCCTCTGCCACACAGTATATCAAGGCACTCGCTAAACATATTGCCGCGGCTTCCCGTTTACCCTGAGAAATAGAATGGAATGTTGTGACATTTGTATCATATCACCAGTAAAGACAGAAGGAATACACCCAGATGGATCACACAGGTTTATCAATTTAGCAGTAGGCAGGTGTTTCATTCTGCGGCGTAATATATTTGAATCACTGCGTGAAAATATAAATGATTATAATGCCGCACGAGAAACCTGAGCAGTATTTAAAAAATGGATATTGTAACATTTATTACATAGAAAACAGGAATAAAATAGATCTGCGGTGCCACAGCTGGGCTTGAATCATTTTTTTTTTGCTTTAAAATGTAGGTTCGTTTTGAGTCCCGGATCCACTTATCAGTTTTGAATGGAGGGGCACTGAGTTATTGCAAAAAGAAAAAAAATTACCTTTGGCATGGTATACTTTTACTTTTATTTTTGTTATATACAGGGCTTTTTTTCTCGGAGAATAGGTGCAGGAACTTCCCCCGTCTGAGTCACCTCTTGTCTCTGTCCCCTACCCCCCTCTGACCACCGTCCCTTAATTTCACCCCCTAACCACCTAGCAGTACTGCCCCGTTTAGAGCACACAGAACCAAGTATTTTGTGGTGCTAAATAATTTGTATGGAACAATTTGATGATAAAAAGAAAAGCAGTAAAATAGATCCCCTGCAGCCAACAACAATAGAATCCCAGCAATAGATCCCCACACAGCAATAGACTCCCCCAGCAACAATGGACTCCACCCCAACAACAGTAGATTCCCTGCAGCAACAGGGAAGTACCCACAACAAAATATCCACCCAAGCAACATCAGAACCCCCACCCCCAGCAGCAACAACAGATCTCCCAGCAGCCAGCATCAATAGATCCTCCAGCAGCCAGTAAAAATAAACCTCTCCCTCAACAGTAGATCCCCTCCAGCAACATAAGACCCCCCCAGCAACAATAGATTCCCCATCAGCAACAATAGACCCTCTCACACAATCAGATCCCAACCAGTGACAATAGATCCCCAGCAGCCAATATCAATAGACCCTCCAGCACACCCCACACCTCATGCTATTACATACATTCAGTGCTGGAGGTGCCGGAACTGCGTTCCCCCACGTTCCCGCTGAAAAAAAGACCTGGTTATATACTTTTTTCTTTTTCTTTTTTTTTCTAATTCTTTATTTATTTCAAAAGACAAGAAAAAAAAGAACACAAAAATCATCTTCATCAGATATATATCATCTTCATCAGATAATAACTAACAGTTCCGAATATATATGTATCGAACTTACATCGCCCGACATAATCATATCCTTTAAAAAAAAAAAAATATATATATATAACATAATGAACATGTCTACCATTCCTAGCAAACCCTTAACCCTATTCCATAATTGGGTGTCTGTTCCATCCAGTTGTAGCCTGTACCATACATGGCCCTGTGCCCAAATTTTCTCAAACTAAATAAAACCAAAAATAAAACCTATCTCGGTTATATACTTTAGCTTGGACCAATGTAACTGTGAACAGTGAATTCCCCTGCTGCTTAACCTTCGGCCTGAGGGCCAGATGCGGCCATTTGATATATGATGTGAGTCCCTTGGATCTCAGCAGCCTACAGTGGGAACATTGATCAGGGTAATAGCATTGATCACTACTAACCAGGGACATGCGGTGAGGTCAGTGGCTGGTGAGGCACTGGCTAGTATCAGAGCCAGATACACACAGGTTACATACGCCGCGAATGTTAGAGCGAGAGCAATAATTCTAGCTCTAGACCTCCTCTGTAACTCTAAACATGTAACCTGTAAAACAATTTAAAGCATCACCTATGGAGATTTTTAAGTACTGAAGTTGGGCGCCATTCCATAAGTGTGCGCAATTTTAAAGTGTGACATATTGGGTATCTATTTACTCGGCATAACATCATCTTTCACATTATACAAAAAAAAAATGGGCTAACTTTAGTGTTTTTGTTTTTTGTTTTTTTATTCGTGAAACAGTTTCTTTCCAAAAAACACATTAGAAAAATTGCTTTTATTCCTTAGGGTGTCTGCTAAAACAATATGTAGTGCCAGTACTCCTGAAGAGTACACGCTATGTCTGTAAATTTAGTTTTTCCCAAGACTATAGTTGAGTCTTGGGGTTAATTGTTCTAAATTGTGGTTTTGGCATCAGTTTGGCTGGGCTCTACTAATGTTTTGCCTGGTCATAGGTGTAGGTAGCACCTTTGACAGGCATTGGAACGCAGTCTGGTTGGACGCATTGGGCACCAATCTCTTTCTCGGAGCCAAGCAGTGGGTACGTTGTCTCGCTGTGTATTCCGGGAGAGGGTACTTAAGCTGCCGAAGTCACGTGGTTCTGGGTTCCGGTCCAGAAGTATGTTCTGATTCCATGGTCCTGGTACTCCTGACCAGCCCCCAGAGGCCCTCATGGCCTGGGGTGCGGATCCATCCATTTCTGAGTCTCGGAACTGGCTAGTCCGAGGCACAGTAACAGGAAGGAGGATTCTACAGTGGTCCGGTGCCATCAGTGGACAGCCTCCACTGCAGCATTTTTAATGGACAGCTTGTTCCAAATTTACTTTACCATTGGTCCAAGGCTCCAAGCTGTCCATTGAGCTCAGTGCATCTGACAAGAAGTGAGAGGCACTGTGAGCTCATCCTTTCAGTCTGCTGCAAACAGAGTGTGCCAGCTTATATTTAACCACTCGCGGACTGCCACCGTAGTTTTACGTTGTTACTTTGAAGAGGGATATCGTTGTTATGGCAGCAGCTAGCTGCCATAACCCTGGTATCCTCTTCTTCAGTGGGAGGTCCACTTTGAGATAAAAGTGGTCTCTACAGCAGCATCTGCTCCCTGGCTTGGCATGGAGATGAGTGAGGGGAAGATGGTGCCCACCCATCTCCATACCATTGCAGGGCGGAAGCCACGTCAAAACATCACTTCCACCCATAGCTCTTAAAGGGATATTTTATTTATTTTTTTCAAATGACATTTCATTTTTTTTTATTGCATTTTAGTGTAAATATGAGATCTGAGGTCTTTTTGACCCCAGATCTCATATTTAAGAGGTCCTGTCATGCTTTTTTTCTATTACATCTATTATATCTATCTATTATATAAGGGATATTTACATTCCTTGTAATAGGAATAAAAGTGACACTTTTTTTTTTTTTAAAGAACAGTTTAAAAATGTAAAATAAAAAGGTAAAACAAAGAAAAACAATTTTTTTCAAACCACACGTGAGATATCGCTACAATCGTTAGAGCGAGAGCAATAATTCTAGCCCTAGAGCTCCTCTGTAACTCAAAACATGCAACCTGTTTTTTTTAAACATTGCCTGTGGAGATTTTTAAGGGTAAAGATTTGTTGCCATTCCATGAGCGGGCGCAACTTTGAAGCGTGGCATGTTGGGTACATAAAAATGTATGTGACTTAGCGCATAACCTACGTCATCTAATAACCACAAAATTACTACAAAATTAAATAAATCACTGAAGACAATAATTGAGGCTGGTAGGAATAAAGTGCATAAACAATAAAGTGCATTAGCAACAGTGCATACAATAATCAAATATAACATCCGTTATATAAAGCGCACTCCTAATGGTGACACTGTAATGCATTCAATATGCATTCAATATAGTCCAGTGGTATAGAATGTTCATAAAGTGCACCCACTGTGGGAAAAAATAAAGTGCTACCAGTTGTGCAAAATACAAATCTTATAAGGTGCAACAAATTATCCAAAGTCCAAAGGTCTGTGTCCATTCATTCCCAATTCCTGTGATTAAAAGTGCTTTGTGAATCCTATAAAGTGCTCTCAGTGCCCTTACCTCATGGGCTTGGGAAAAGCGCTCTTATAATAATCTTATCCCCACGTCTGTGAATATGGGTCAATCAATCCAGCAATACAGGTTAGGTATGGGAAACGAATGGTCACTCAAACTCCATAATGGTATCCACATGTAAAATAAATGGGCCTCCGATAATGCATTACCCAAATAATATAAACTTTATTAATAAAAATGGCTGCTTACAGTAGCTTAAAGTAGGCCAGACTCAGAGGGTATCGGCACTCAATGCCACCATTAGAAGTTTTTGTTATGTTCATGGAAGGGGAGGCTCTGCCTCCCCTGATTGCACGTCCCTGCTACTAACCCCATGTAACATGTTCCCAGTTTTTATTGTCTTTTATATATTGTGATATTTTTTTTCTTCCCTTTTATAGGTTGAAGATGGACTTGTGTCTTTTTTTACAAACTAACTATGTAACTATATCTTCTGCAGCATATCCACAGCCAAAAATGTAGCCTGTCCACACTCTCTAACCCTCATTCCCTCTATTAGGACTGCAATTTTTGACAGTCCTCTTAAGCATTACATATTTTGCACATTATGTGCAGCCCTTTGATGATGTCAGGGGCTGCATTTAAGTCCCCCTTTAGCTCAAACATTGACAACCACTGGTCTATACCATACATGGGAAATGCCTCTTAAACCTGGAAATCACTAGCTCCTGGGTCTCATGCCAAGAGGCTGCCCTGCTGTGTTCTGAATGCAGGAGGTTGGCCCCTCGGCATGGGCAGGCACTATTCAGCAAATGCTTTGCATTATCTGAATAATTGCAAAGCATTCTCTGGACAAAGTGGATTCACTGCTCCGTCTCTCCACTTCGTCCAATCAGAGAATGCTTTGCCACCAGCCTCCTATGTTCAGAATGCATCAGGCTATTCAGCACAGAACCTGGCAGCAAATGGAGTACACTAGGGTAGCAGTGTCTACTTCACGGATTTCCAGCTACCAGGGGCATCAGCCAGGTATGGTATATACATAGTTGCTTTAACCCAGTGTTTCTCAATTCCAGTCCTCATGGCCCACTAACAGGTCATGTTTTCAGGATTTCCCTCAGATGAAACAGCTGGGGTAATTACTAAGGCAGTGAAACTGATCAAATCACCTGTGCAAAATAATGGAAAGCCTGAAAACAT
Source organism: Lithobates pipiens (assembly GCF_037356315.1). Taxonomy (NCBI): domain Eukaryota; kingdom Metazoa; phylum Chordata; class Amphibia; order Anura; family Ranidae; genus Lithobates; species Lithobates pipiens. Next base: position 185,459,835 of record NW_027507685.1, on the reverse strand, counting down.
GACCTGTTAGTGGGCCATGAGGTCTGGAATTGAGAAACACTGCTTTAACCCGAGCTGAACCAATATAACTATGTAAAAATATACCATGCCTAAGATTCGACTTTCAATTAATCAAACTGATCAAATCCTGCAAACAATTGAATAGCCATCAATTTCCTTCTGTTTGATTTAGATTCAATTTCAATCAAAATCAATCAAACTAAGTAAATTGGCCAGAGGGGAATATTATTGATTGTTTTGTATCAATTGGTAGCACTGAGATACTTTGTTCAGGAATACGAATTAATTTTGATTGCTCAGAATATGAGGTTACATGGTGTAAACAGAGAGGTGATTGATAACTTACAATCGTAGCTTAACTATTGATCAAAAACCACTTCCTTGTGTGTGGCTTATTGATCATATGGGTTTTCAAATATAGATCGATATATTCCTATCGGAAGAGTTTGATCGGGAAATAAATCGGTCATTTATCAAAGTGTGTATGTCCACCACTAGTGTCCTTTGGAGAGGTTAGTCTTAATCAACTTCACACAGGTCTCCAAGTGCATTCTATCATGTTTCTATTTAGAGTCCCTCAACAAAAGAATCTGGTGCTGAAGGGGACACAATTCCACACAGGGAATGTCCTCCTGAAGATAACAGTTCATAGGAATAAAACCCTGGGAGGGTTTAGCAAAAGAGAAAATGCACATCTAATTATCCACAAAAAGCACTTTGAACTGAATGAAGTACCAATTATTAAAACTCCACCAGTGATTATGTATGCAATATCATGTCAATATGAAAACAATAAGTTAATATGAATGGCATCTGATGATTCATCTGTACATAACGCTTAGTGGTAAAACACCTGCAATGCCCATAGGTTCTACCCAAAGAGATGTCTTGTATGCCTTCTAGCCTGTTCCAGTGGCCTCTGGTCTCATGGTGGGGATGGTAAGGAGTAGAGCCATCGGTGTCGGGACTATCACTGAAGTGTGGAATTCTAGGCCAGGATGTTGGCATAAACACCAGAGTGGGGACACGGGCAGCGGGCTCAAAGCTGGGGATTACATCACTTTAGTCATGCCAATGAGTAGGCTCGGATGCCAGGGATCCCATCACCAAGAAGTGCAAGATGGAAGGCCAGGGCCAGAACAGGGCTGAAACCAACATCACCAGAAAGGAGACGAACCTGGAAGGGAGGTCATAATGGGTAAAGCTTGGTTGAAACGCACACCAGCGTGTATTGATGCCACTATGACAACGCATTTCGTATGCCTGCACCTTATCAAGTCATGTGACACTGTGCAATGTTCTGGTATTTAACCACTTCAGCCCTGGAAGGTTTTACCCCCTTAATGACCAGGCCGTTCGTTTGCGTTACTTTAACTGACAATTGCACGGTCATGCGACGCTGTACCCAAATAAAATCAATGTCCTTTGTGGGTTTTTTCCCACAAATAGAGCTTTCTTTTGGTGGTGTTTGATCACCTCTGCATTTTTATTTTTATTTTTTTGCGCTATAAACAAAAAAAGAGCAACAGTTTTGAAAAAAAAAAAAAACAATGGGGGTTATTTACGAAAGTCAAATCCACTTGGCACTGCAAGTGCACTTGGAAGTTCAATCACTCTAAATCTAAGGGGTAGATCTGAAATGTGAGTGGAAGCTCTGCTGATTTTATCATCCAATCATGTGCAAGCTAAAATGCTGTTTTCTATTTTCCTTGCATGTCCCCCTCGGATCTACAGCGACTTTACTTTCAAGTGCACTTGTAGTGCAAAATGGATTTTCCTTTAGTAAATAACCCCCAATGTTTTTTACTTTCTGCTATAAAACACATCCAATAAAAAAAACTTTAAAAATCCAATTTCTTCATAAATTTAGGCCAATATTTATTCTGCTACATATTTTTGGTAAAGAAAAATCCCATAAGCGTATATTGATTGGTTTACACAAAAGTTAGCACGTTTACAAACTATGGGATACAGGCAGTCTCCGAGTTACAAACGGGTTAGGGACTGTCGCTTTGTTCTTAAGACGGATTTGTTCGTAAGTTGGAAGCGCATGCACAGAACGGCAGAGACAATTTTTTCCGATGTTCTGTCAAGTAGCCACACATACTCAAAGGTCGTCTTCCGTTGTTCTGTCAAGTAGCCGCGCATGTGCAAACATCGTTTTCTGATGTTTTCCGATGTTTTTCAATGTTTTCCGATGTGCCCACCGACGTTCATAAGTAGGAGTCATTCGCAAGTAGGAGGTTCGTAACTCGGGGGCCTCCTGTATTTTTATTGCATTTTTATTTATTTTTACTAGTAATAGCAGTGATCAGCGATTTTTAGCGGGACTGCGACATTGCGGCAGACAAATCAGACACCTGAAACTTGGCATTTTTTTGGGGACCAGTGACTATATTACAGTGATCAATGATAAAAAATATGCACTGTTACTGCACTAATGACACTGCCAGGGAAGGGGTTAACATCAGGGGCAATCAAAGGGTTAAACGTCTCCCTAAGGGGTGTTTGCTAACTTTGTGGGGGTTGCTCTGACTTGGTGAAGATAGAGATCGGTGTTAGCAGTAGCTCATTATGTGACACTTACCTGCAGGAGAAGCCCGCGATGTCCATTCTTCACCCCACTTCGTTCCAGGGCCACAAACTCCGGCTCTGTGACTGGCCAGAGTCACGCAACGTCACTCCCGTGCAGGAGCCGCCTTTAAAGGCATGACCCGAGCTAAAAACGACACAGCGTGCCCTTTCTAACTCAGACGCATGCGCAGAAGAAATCAATGTTGCTGTGCAGGTCTGGGAGATATTTCAAGCACGTACAGGTAAGCCTTAATCTAGGCTTACCTGTAGGTTAAAGCGTTTACAACCACTTAAAGAATCTCTTCTTGGCATAGAAATATATAATTACACTGAACGCTACACAGTGTACATGTGAAAGATGCTTTTCCAAGTTAAAAATCTTAAAGTCAAGATTAAGATCATCATTGACACAACAAAACCTGGAGTCATTGATGCTCATTGCAGTAGAAAAGCAAGTTGCACTAAACATAAAGAGTGACAAAGATAAAATCATTGACGGATTTGCCAAGACATCACCTGAACTTAGCTCTTTACTGCTTTTGTAACATGCTGGTCAGAGAGTTTTATTTTTTGTATATTTTTTTTTTATTAAACTGTTGAGCTAATTTGTGGACATTTGGACATTTGTTGCACCTGATTTACTGTGTTAATTTATGAAAACCTTAATTTTGAAAATGTACCATTGTTGCACTTTCTGTAATGTTTTATTTTCCTTTAATTCCTATAATAAACATTTATTTTGAACATAGTGTAGAGAAATTCTTTGAATGCATGCAATGTGGGCAGTGCAATATGTAGATGGGACTTTGTGGGGATGTACCGTGTTTCCCCCCGAAAATAAGCCCATGTCTTATATTAATTTTGGGTACAAAAAATACACTAGGGCTTATTTTCAGGGGGTGTCTTAAAACGTTCCCTGTCTTCTCCCCCCTGTCAGGTCAGGAGTCGTTTTTTTTTTTTTTTGGGAGAATTAAAATGTCAAAATACTATCTTAGTTAAAAAAAAAAACTTATAGAATTCTGTGGTCTGTTTTATAGGGGGATTGTGCTGGTGTAGGGTGCTGTGTGTCTCCATTTGTGGCAGTTTTATGAAAAAAATACTTTTTTTTTTTTTTTTACAGCTCTGCTTGGGGATCACATGATCTTCCTCAGCTCTTCCCTGCTCCGAGATCCCTGCTGATGTCAGCCCGCTTTGAGAACTGCAGATGGAGGGGCTGCAGATGTCAGCTGGGAAGAGCCGCGATCCCCGCTGACGTCAGCCCGCTCCAAGCACTAAAGAGGGAGGGACCATCAGCCAGGTGGAGAAGGAGAGGAGAAGATCTCTGGCTGTTATAAATGGGGTATTTTACATGGTGCTGTTGCAGTGGGAGACACACTGCACTTGGGCTCTCTTTCCAAAACCAGATTACAGTTTTTTGCATTAACTTTACTATGGCTTATTTTCGGGGGAAGGTCTTATATTGCAGCCCTCCCTAATAAACAAGATAGGTCTTATTTTTGGAGAAACGCGGTAGCTTGAGCGTGGATGGAGACACATGGGTGGGGACACAGGGGGCACCATGATCTCCCTTTGCCTGGGGGCCCCATGAGCTGTCAGTCCACCCTGGTAATTTCCATATCTTCTTTTTTCAGTCAAGGCACCCTTTGGAATTTTGCACAAATCTCAAGACATCCCATTCTTAAACAGGCACTTTATTAAAACCAGTATCTCATGGGTGCAGGGCCGGACTGGCCTACCGGGATATTTCCCAGTAGGCCGCCTGCCCTGGGGCCGCTTTTGGTTGCGGCTGCATCCTCCGCTCTCTCCTGTGGATCACAGCGCTTCCTGGCTTTGTGTTCGGCGGCCGCGCTGTGACACGGCCCGCCACCCCATCACACTCTCCAGCCCCCCCTCCACAGTTCTCTCCACCCCTGTTCTTTCTGCCCCCCCTCCAGTTCTCCCTATCCTTCCCTAGCCACCATCCCAGTGCTATCCACTCTCCCCAGTGCTCTTCACCCCCCCATGCCCCCCAGTGCGCTACACTTCTCCCAGTGCTCTCCACCCCTCCCAGTGCTCCCCCCTAGTGCTCTCCACCCCTCCCAGTGCTCCCCCCAGTGCCCTTCACTCCCCCAGTGCTCTCCCCCGTTCTTCCCCCCCAGTGCCCTGTTCTCCCCCCAGTGCTCCCCACTCCCCCCACTGCTCTCCCCCTGTCCCCCCCCACTGCTCTCTACTCCCCCCAGTGCTCTACCCCCTGTTCTCCCCTCCCAGTGCTCTCCACCCCTCCCAGTGCTCTTCACTCCCCCCAGTGCTCCCCCCCCCTGCTCTACCGCCCCAGTGCTCTGTGCTTCCCCTCTGCTCTACCCCCCAGTGCTCTGTGCTCCCCCTGTTCTCCTCCCCCAGTGCTCCCCACTCCCCCAGTGCTCTCCCCCGTGCTCCCCCCTGTTCTCCCCCAGTGCTCCCCACTCCCCCCAGTGCTCCCCCCTGTTCTCCCCCCCAGTTCTCTGCTCTCCCCCTGTTCTTCTCCCCCAGTGCTCTCCACTCCCCCTAGTGCTCTCCCCCTGTTCTTTCTGCCCTCCCAACCTGCTCTCCAGTTCTCCCCATCCTTCTCTAGCCACCATCACAGTTCTATCCACTCCCCCCAGTGCTCTTCACCCGCCCCAGTGCTCTTCCGCTCTCCCCCCAGTGCTCTTCAACCCCCCTGTGCTCCTCCCGAGGGCTCTTCTCCCCCCTGTTCTCCCCTCCAGTGCTCTCCACTCCCCCCAGTGCTCTCCCCCCTGTTCTCCCCCCCAGTGCTCTCCACTCCCCCCAGTGTTCTTCCCCCAGTGCTCTTCACTCCCCCCAGTGCTCTCCCCCTGTTCTCCCCCCCAGTGCTCTCCACTCCCCCCAGTGCTCTCCCCCCTGTTCTTCCCCCCCAGTGCGCTCCACTCGCCCCAGTGCTCTCCCCCCTGTTCTCCCCCCCCCCAGTGCTCTCCTCCTCCCCCAGTGCTCTTCTCTCCTCCCAGTGCTCCCCCATGTTCTCTCCCCCAGTGCTCCCCCCCAGTGCTCTCCCCCCCGTTCTTTCCCCCCAGTGCTCTGCTCTCCCCCTGTTCTCCCCCCCAGTGCTCTCCACTCCCCCATGTTCTTCCCCCCAGTGCTCTCCACTCCCCCCAGTGCTCCCCCCACGCAGTGCTCTCCACTCCCCCCAGTGCTCCCCCTATTCTTTCCCCCCAGTGCTCTTCATGCCCCCCTGCTTCCCCCTGTTCTTTCCCCCCTCAGTGCTCTTCACTCCCCCCAGTGTTCTCCCCCCCTGTTCTTCCCCCCTGTGCTCTCCCCTCCCCCCAGTGCTCCCCGCCCTTGTTCTTCCCCCCCTGTGCTCCCCCCGAGTGCTCTTCTCCCCCCTGTTCTCCCCCCCAGTTCTCTTCACTCCCCCCAGTGCTCTCCCCCTGTTCTCCCCCCCCAGTGCTCTCCCCCCTGTTCTCCCCCCCCCAGTGCGCTCCACTCCCCCCGGTGCTCTCCCCCCTGTTCTCCCCCCCAGTGCTCTCCTCCTTCCCCAGTGCTCTTCACTTCTCCCAGTGCTCCCCCCTGTTCTCTCCCCCAGTGCTCCCCACTCCCCCCCAGTGCTCTCCCCCCCGTTCTTTCCCCCAGTGCTCTGCTCTCCCCCTATTCTCCCCCCCAGTGCTCTCCACTCCCCCCTGTTCTTCCCCCCAGTGCTCTCCACTCCCCCCAGTGCTCCCCCCCACGCAGTGCTCTCCACTCCCCCCCAGTGCTCCCCCCCTGTTCTTTCCCCCCAGTGCTCTTCATGCCCCCCTGCTCCCCCCTGTTCTTTCCCCCCTCAGTGCTCTTCACTCCCCCCCAGTGTTCTCCCCCCTGTTCTTCCCCCCTGTGCTCTCCCCTCCCCCCAGTGCTCCCCGCCCTTGTCCAGGCTGACTGGGGCCGGAAAATGGGTACGGCTGAAGGTGCAGGTGGCCAGGGACCACTCCATCTCACAGCAAAGAGATCCTCTTGAAGGAGCACCGTCCCCATCCAAAACGAGAACAGACCCTGCCTGCTGCTGCCCGTCATGGATATCCTGCTGGCATGCAAGGTACCGTACCGAGCATCAACAACGCACCTTCCCACAGACGGGGACTGCAGACTAGGACATGGGGCACAGGAGGGGCTGCATTCATTGGCACAGTGAGGCTGAATTCACAGCACAGTAAAGATGCATTTGATGGGCACAGTGAGGCTGTAATAATGGGCACAGTGAAGCTGCAATGGTGGCCACGGTGAGGCCGCTTTTGTGGGCACAGTGAGACTGCATTCACGGGCAGAGTAAAGCTGCATTTGGTGGGCCCCCCCCCCCCATGTTCTAAATTCCCCCTTGATGATTGTCCACTTACCACTTTTAACTGGAATTTGCATATATATATATATATATATATATATATATATATATCCCCCTATGTGATTTCATATCTATCTATACATATTCATATCTATACATTCTTCATCAAATGTGCTTAAAAATTAATGGTTTTCCCTTTCCCTTTGACATTTTTTCCAGGGCTGGATTTTATTCCCAGTCTGGCCCTGCATGGGTGTGCTACTTCATTGTCCAATCAAGAAGCCAGAGGTGTGTCTGCTGCTGCTTTGGGCTGAATTCAGGATCAAGAGGCCATCTTGGTGGAAATTGCAGCAGATAACCAAAACAATCAGGAGCTGGTGGCTGGGAGACAGAAGGTTGGCTCACTAAATGAGGATGACACCCTCCAAAAAGACAGAGAGACACACCGGCTTCTTGATTGGACATTGAAGTAGCAGTAAGTTACCCATGAGTAGCTGTTTTTCATGCTTAAGAATGGGATGTCTCGAAATTTGTGCAGAATTCTAAAGGGTGCCTTGACTGAAAAAAGGCTGAGAAACACTGCTCTAAGATATGGAAATTAAAGATCCTGAAGCCAGCTTAATGCAGCAGCACACAATGAGAAAAGACACACCACCAGCTTCCTGATTGGACAATGCAGTAGCAGCGGCACACCCATGGGACTCCATTCACAAAGCTGCCACACTGGCATGAGCTGTTCTATTTTAAATACTGGAACATTGCACAGCGTCAGTGCATTACTTGATAAGGCACAGGCACGCAATAACGCATTGTAAAGTGACATTGATGCACGCTGGTGTGCATTCCAACCAAGCTCTACCCATTACGATTTTGTTTCTAGGTTCGTCCCCTTCCAGTGATGTTGGTTCCTGGCCCTGTGTCTGGCCCTGGCTTTCCATCCGGCACTTCCTGGTGACCTGATCCCTGGCATCGACCTGCTCATTGATGTGGCTTTTGTGATGTCATCTCCAGCTTTAAGCCCACTACCCGAGTCCCCACTCTGGTATTTATACCAACATCCTGGCCCTAGTTTCCTCATACCAATGGCTCATCTCCTTACCATCCCCACCAAGGGAGCAGAAGACACTAGAACAGGCTAGAAGGCATACAAGACATTTCTTTCGGTAGGACCAATGGGTATCGTGTGTGTTTTACCACCCAGCTTTTGTACAGATGAATCTTTAGATGATATTCATATTGACTTATTGTTTATATATATATATATATATATATATATATATATATATATATTTTAATCTTTTTCATGCACCGAGGCTATTCTAATTATATAAATCTTAATTCTACATAATTAACTGAATTTTATTGACATGATATTGCATACATAATCACTGGTGAAGTTTTCATAATTGGTACTTCATTTAGCTCTAAGGGCTTTTTGTGGATAATTAGATATGTATATTCTATTTACAGTAAACGCCTCGCTCTGGAAGGCTCTATCCAACTCAAAGCCTCTTCTAAGTCATTCCGAACCACGATTGCACAGTGACATCAATAAGAACAATGCAGAGCCCATAGCCCTACATTGTATGTGAGAACCAAGAGGGACTTCCCACAACCTGGCGTGGAGGAGAGCTCCAGAGTAGAGGGTAAGGTAACTATTAGGCTGGCCATAGATGCATCAAAAATCGGCCAGTTCAGCAAGGATTGGCTGAATTTCGATCCATCTATGGGCGTTTCTGCTCAAGATAACGCAATCTAAGAATTGGCTTCTTTCGACTGGGAATGTTGGAAAATTTTCATTTGATCAGTGCTGCAGCCAATAGGCTGCAATAAGTCAAACAATAGACTCCTGATGTCTCTGTAAAGAGGAGCCGTCACCTGTCAATGCTATCACATAGGGGGGCTACTTTGTCCATTTGTAAATGCAATAAAGTTAAATGAAAAAAAGAGTTAAACATTTCCATTGTAATAAAACAAATAATAATTGAAAAAAAGAATTAAAACAACCTCTCTTACATAGAGCATGCATGCAATGCTGTATCCTGGCCTAGGCCATTGTGGCCCAGGCCTAGGACAGCACTTTGCAGGGGGGCAGCTTGGAAAGAGTCCCCACCGGTTTGCCCTGTTTATTTTTATTTTTTTACCACCCCTGTCCCGTTGCAGAGATTTCCCTTCACTTCCTGCCCCATAGCCAAACAGGAAGTGAGTGGAAATCTATGCAAATTAAGGGAATCCATTTTCTCAAACAAACATGCAATTATTACATTGAAAAATTGCTCCGGATGCAAAGTGTTTAAAAGCATACTTATCTACAGCATACTTAACCAGCCTCATAGAAGAGAATGGGATTTCTACTTTAAAGTCACTGTTATTGAGAAAAATAAATGTTTAGTAGAAGAGTGAATAGGCCCTAAAGCTGGAAATACATAATGAGATAATAAATCTACAAAATGGGTCCACAGAAGTCAATGATTTTTTTTAACAAGGAAATCCCACTACACACAACACAAATTCATAAGATTTCTTAAGGCCCCATTTATACCTTAGTAATACATAGCTCCCAACTGTCCCTGATATCGAGGGACTGTCCCTGATTTGGAGCAATGTCCCTCTGTCCCTCATTGCTCCTCATGTGTCCCTCATTTTGGTCTGATCTATATAGCTGTATATAAAATGCACCTTTTATTTATCAAAAAGTGTTTTCCAGTGCTAAACATTTCATCTGATTTATAAATTGCTGCATTTGTAAAATCCAAAAGCCAATATAAAGGAATAGTAGTGGTAAAAAAAAAGCACTTGTGGGTTTAACCAATCTTGTTTTTTTGTACAATTCTCCTTTAAGGGGGCGTCGCAATGGGGTGTGTCCTATGCCTGCCTACTTTTGCTGATAGATGTCCCTCATTCCAATCTCAAAAAGTTTGGAGGTATGGACACACCACTGTGTCACATGTGTAATGTGGCACATCATTGATTTTGAATGGGCTGTCATCACATCACAAAGCAGCAAATACCTGACCGAAAGCAAAATTGTATTCCCAATACATGTTATGAGTGTTGTGGTGTGCTGCAGGGAAAGTCCTGTAGAATGTGTGGCACCACAATGTACCGCACAAAGTGATATGCATTACAGGCAGTCTCCGTGTTGCGAACGGGTTAGGGACTGCCGGTTTGTTCTTAGGCCTGATTTGTTCGTAAGTTGGAAGCGTATGCGCAGAACGGAAAACGTCATTTTCCGATGTGCCTGCCGTCGTTCGTAAGTAGGAGTCGTTCGCAAGTCGGAGGTTCGTAACTCGGGGACTCCCTATACTGTGTATTGCAATACAGCGCAGTGCCACTCGTTTTTCAGTTGATCAAAATTCAGCAACTACAAAAAGTGTAGCTGCTGACTTTTCATAAACACACACTCACCTGTCACAAGGTCCAGCGATGCGGCCGTCCGAAGCCTCAGATCTCTCCCCGCCTCTATCACTAGTGTTGGCATCTGGCTGTGACAGCTTGCAGCTTCACAGCTAGGTGTGAGCTGCGCATGCGCACTTCACGCTGCGCATCCTGAATGGCCGAGCAATCTTCTGTGACCTGTGGGACCTAGAAGATTGCAGGGAGAGGGAGGGGAGAGGAAAAGTCGTCTAGGTGGCGTGGGCGGAAGTGGGAGCTGGGTACCTGTCAAGACTAGGTACATACTCCCCCGTCCCCAAAAAAAATGACATGCCAAATGCGGCATGTCAGGGGGTTAGGACTTATTGAAGCAGAAATTCCACTTTTGGGTGGAACTCCGCTTTAACCAGCAATAGATAATTCCTAAAACAGAAATACAGACAAAAGTAAAAGGATAAAAATCAAAGCCCAATTAAAAAATGCAATAACAAAAGCAACTTTTGCTGCAATATTCATGCTCGTGTCCTAGTGATTTCCCTGCAGTGCTTTTATTCTGCTGCACCATTCATCCCACTTCCTTTGATCTCAGCTACTACTGAACCATAGCTCCCAACTGTCCCTGATTTTGGAGCAATGTCCCTCTGTCCCTCTTTCCTCCCCCATTATCCCTCATTTTGGTCTGATCTATATAGTTGTATATAAAATGCACTTTTTATCTTTCAAAAAGTGTTTTCCAGTGCTAAACCTTTCATCTGATTTATAAATTGCTGCATTTGTAAATTTCATATAAAGTAATAGTGGTGGTAAAAAGAAAAAGGCATGTTTGGGTTAACACATTTTTTATGTATAATTCTCCTTTAAGCTAGCGTGGCAGGGGGTGTGTCCTATGCCTACATTGTTAATAGCTGTCCCACGTTCCCATCTCAAAAAGATGAGAGGTATGCCGAAGCTGCCCCAAAATATGATTGAACAGTGCTAGGAAAAGCCACACAGTGATAAGCTCATCTCTCTGTCGCTCTGCAGTCTCCTACTATTCGCATGCTTCTGGTCAGCACATGGAGTGATTGGCTTCTTGTGCTGTTTCTTTCTTGTACACTCCATCCCTCGTGTACAGAGACTGCAAGAGTCTGATACAGAGTTAAAGTGGAACTTCACTCTCTCATTCACAATTTAGAATTGTTTTTTTTTTGTACATTTGTACTATTACTTCCTGGTTTGTTGCCTAGGCAAATGATGTCACACATCCCAGGAGTCTTCAGGAGGGGTTTTCACATCTAAGCATGCCCTGGTCTGCATGCCTGAGCTAAGGACAGATGGATTCCATGAAGTAAATGCTGCAAAATCATTTGCCCTTACTCAAGATGGCCATGGCCAGAAATGCTACGGGGTGTTTTTTAGGGTGATTTCTCAGCACAATAAAGCACAGAGACATGCATGGATGAATGAACTGGTTTTCTCTGAATTAAAAATGAATTAATAAGAATGACTGTAGTACAATGCTTGCAAATACCTTTAAAGGATCACTAAAGATAAAAAAAATTTTTTAATAACAAACATGTTATACTTACCTCCACTGTGCATTGGGTCGTTTTGCACAGAGTGGCCCCGAACCTGGTTTTCTGGGGTCCCTCGGCGGCTGTCTTGGCTCCCCCCCCGCAAGGATTCAACAGTACTTGCAGGCGCGCTCCCGTGATACAGCCGGCAGCCATAGCCACTCACTGTATCACTCGCCTCCGCGTCATTATTTAAAGATTACAGAAAGACATTAATTTGGGTCTTTTATATCTACCTCAACGTCAACTTTAACCACTTGCTGACCAGCCGCTGTCATTGTACTGTGGCAGGTTGGCTATATTGCGCCAATCACCGTAGGTGTACAGCATGTGGCTAGAGCCAATGCACGTGGCTGACGGCCACAATGTCCACCGGCCACCCGCAAATGCTCTACAGACGGTCTGTCAATGTAAACAAACAGATCCCTGTTCTGTCAGGGGAGTACAGTGTGATAGTTTGTTCCTAGTGTTTAGGAACAGCGATCTCTCTCTCTCTCTACTCCCAGTCAGTCCCCTCTCCCCCACAGTTAGAAACACCTCCCAGGGAACACATTTAACCCCTTGATCACCACTAGTGTTAACCCCTTCCCTGCTAGTTTCATTTTTACAGTAATCAGTGCATTTTTTTAGCACTGATCGCTGCATAAATGTCACTGGTCCCAAAAAAGTGTCAAAAGTGTCCGATCTGTCCGCCGCAATGTCACAGTCCTGTTAAAAAGTGCTGATCACCACCATTACTGGTAAAAAAAAAAATAATAATAATAAAAAATGCCATAAATCTATCCCCTATTTTGTAGACGTTATAACTTTTGCACAAACCAATCAGTATACATTTATTGCGATTTTTATTTTTTTTACCAAAAATATGTAGAAAAATACATGATGAAGAAATTAGTTTTTTTAAATTTTTTGGGGGATATTATAGCAAAAAGTAAAAAATATTTTTTTTTTTTCAAATTTATCGGCCTTTTATTTTTTATAGCGCAAAAAATAACTGCAGAGGTGATCAAATACCACCAAAAAAAGGACTTTGGGTTAGTATGGTCCATCAGACAATTGTTGTCCAACTTTCGGCCAACAAATGGTTAGCAGGCTAGTAAATTTTAAGCGGACAACGGTCTGTTGTCAGATTTTCGTATAGCGTGTACACAAGTCCATTACACAAAAGTCCAAAGTACAAACACACATGCTCAGAATCAATGCTCACCAAGCAGAAGGGGCCCCAAGGGTGGCGCTCAAGAGGTGAAATTCCATGTAGTACACTACTACGTTCCTGTTTGTTGACCGACAATGACAAAATCAAGGCATACGCCCTTCGGACAAAAATCTGACGCTTTGTCTGCCGAAAATCCGATTGTGTGTATGAGGCTTTAGGGGGAAAATCTTTCCAGTCCTTAAGTGGTTAAAAAAACCTGTACTAACAGAAATATGGGGTTGCTTTCAGCAATTTTTGATTTACTGCCCAAAAACAAACATGTAGCAAATATAGCTAGAGTGAAGTCAGCTTGCTTGTTCCAGATCGGTGACTGAAGGAAACTGAAGTTATTTGACCAGTATGACAGCCAGGCAACTAAAAATTACAGACAAATAGGATATCAATGACAGTCTGACAGTCTACATAGGGTACCATTACCTACATAAACACTACTACTTTTACAGGAACATCTAAAAAAAATAGAATATCTTCAATTAATGAATTGAATATATATAATGAATGGCGCAGTGCATTGTGGTCATTCGGCAGGCTGAACAAATGGTTGAATGCCTCAATAGTGCAGTTGTTCATCAAATAGATGAACAGCCAATGTTCGGCCCAAACTCATGATGAACCGTTCGCCCAGTGCCGAAATAAGGTCACCTGGTGCAAAGATGCCAAACTGCGCCCCCCTTTCCCTTAGGGTTAGGGTCAGGGTGCCCCCTACCCCTGCAATAAACCATTGCGCCAGGGGCAGCCATCCCTCCTGCCCACCCCTTGTCCTGGCCTTGCGTTCGCCCATCCCTAGTCCACAGTAGTTAAGACACTAGGATGCAGAAATGACATGGGCAAAATAGATGCCCCCTGACAAGGCAACATCATTAGTGCCTTCAGGGAAATCTGAACTAGTCTGCAGGATCTTGCAATACTGTTGTATAATGCATGAATGGGATGCAGTGCAGGACTTCATGTGCCTTTTCTTGCACAGGCACTGTATACATTACATTTATCTGTTAAGAAAAAAACCTTCCACCCAGAATCTGGGGCAGAAAGATTTTTTTCTTTTTAACTAACAAATGTGCATAAAGCTGTACGGCAAATGTGCAAGATGAGGCGCATGACGTCATGCACTCCACCTCATGCATGCCCAGTGCAACAATATTGCAACATCTGGCAGATTAGGTAAGCGATCTACCTGAAGCCACTGATGATGTTGCCTGCTCAGCAGAAGTGTACATCATCAGTGCCTTCAGGGAAACCAGGAAGTGGACACAAATTGGTATGGTAATCCAAAAAGTAAAAAAAAAAATTGTGATAGGTGATTTTATATGGGCATGAAGCGATGCATGCTGGTATGGATTTTTGTAAAATGGAGGAAAGGTCTGCTTTAACTGTGCAAATAAAAAAATATCACAGATAGTACTCAACTGTTGTGTTATAAATGGGTTAATTACTTTCCAAAAATAATTCAACAAATATGCACAACAGCAATCATAGAAGCTGGCTGGCAATACGATTTTTAATTAATATGCACCTCACTATTTTCTTCTATTTATAGGAAATTTTTAATTTCAGATTTCCACTATCGTTCCCACCATTATCGCTTTCCATTGAACAAATGAAAGAATCATTTAATGTTCAGCAATGAGCCCGTTTGACGCTTAGGATTACAAGGGTATTAATAATAAAATATAAGGCCTTGGATATTACACAAAGTTCAGCATCCAAGAGAACACACACCGGGAGTTAGACAAAGCACCAGGCTTTCTCCCCTTGTTCCTTTTAAGCGTTTTATTCTTTTGTTTCAAGGAGATCATTTGCTCTCTTCTCTCTTTTGCTAAGAAAGTCACCTCATTATAACTTGAAAAATATCAGGATTAATTAGGCAGAATGGGAGCGCTAATGAGATCGTCAACAAGTCACCTCAGAGAAATGTGGATAACTCTGTACCATGGAGACAGTTTAGTGTAAAGTCAGCTTAGTCTGATGAGACAATGTGCCGCGCTGCCTGGAAATGTGTACGCAGGCAGATTATTTCTACAAAAATAGATGTTTTCAATGATTTATATTATAGCTCAGTTAATTTTTCTTTCCCAGGGTCATCTTAGAATGGACTTTTATATATTATTAGATGACAGACTAAAGACTATCTGGGACAAGGTCATGTAATTTTGGCTCCTTATGTTGCAGGATGACCTGCTAAGTGAGGGTTTTAAACGACTTTATTGGTGCTTTTTTTTTAATTTTTTTTACCAGCTCTAGTTTTGCCATCGCTATATTAAAAGGTCAGTCCCCAGTGCTGATATTACATTTTTGGATAATTGGCATCTGATCAAATCAAGTCATGGCTTCCTAAATGGCCATGAGACACTGGGAGCAAGATGCCTGCATCTGGATTTGAAGAAGTGTCCCTTATATTGTAAAGAAAGGACCTGCAGCTACCCCCATTTCATTTTTGAAAGAGCAGAGCACCTCAATAGCCCTAAAAACTAGGATGTTCTGATAGCCCTTCATCTGCTTCAATATTGCCCTATATGTGTAATGTATGCCCCATACACACGGGCGGGAATTCCGAGGGAAAAAGTCCAATCAGATTGTGTTGTCAGTAAATCCGATCGTGTGTGGGCTCTATTGGACTTTTTCTGTCGGAATTTCTGACGGAAAAAATTTGAGAGCTGGATCTAAAATTTTCCGACAACAAAATCCGATCTGACTTTTCTGATCGTGTGTAGAGAATTCCGACGCACAAAGTGGCATGCATGCTCAGAAAAAATTTGGAGACGAAACCTACTGGCTACAGGCCTCTACGTAGTCCCGTCGTACTTGATTTACGCCACCACGTTCTGAACGATTGGATTTTCCGACAATTTTGTGCGACTGTGTGTATCCAAGACAAGTTTCGGACAAAATTTGTCTGAAAAAAATGTTGTGGTCGGAATGTCTGACCGTGTGTATGGGGCATAATAGACAACATCACTAACAATGTTTCTGCTCTTCTGGATCCTTGACCCTGGAGTGCTAGAGGCACCACAGATTATTTTCTTGTCTACTTGGGAAGCTCCTATTTATATAGGACCATATTTAATCAAATCAAGTCATTACTTACTACCCTGGGACAATTTAAACCTGAGGTGGGATCATATTGGTGTAATTCTTCATTTCTTTTTTTAAAAACAGTTGTAGAGTTACCAAGTTTTATCCAAGTGAGTCCCATGGCAGACAAGGATACCAAAAATCCTTGAGCACAGATTTTTATTCAAGTGGGCCCCACAGCAGACTAATCTTCCAGATACACACATGTAGGGTGGCACGGTGGTTTAGTGGGTAGCACTCTCACCTAGCAGTAACAAGGGTCGCTAGTTCAAGTCCCAACCACATCATTACCTGCCTGGAGTTTGCATGTTCTCCCTGTGCCTGCGTGGGTTTCCTCCAGGTACTCTGGTTTCCTCCCACACTCCAAAGACATGCTGCTAGGTTAACTGGCATCTATCTAAATTGGCCCTAGTATATGAATGTGAGTTAGGGACCTTAGATTGTAAGCTCCTTGAGTGTAGGGAGTAGGGACCAATGTGAATGTACAATGTTATATGTAAAGCTCTCCGTAAATTGACAGCGCTATATAAGTACCTTAAATAATAAATAAGTTAACTTTCTGGGGGTTAGTCCACTTAAAATTTGTAATTTAGATCTGAGTAATGTAAATGGCTTTTTATTGTTCTTGATTAAGCTAGCAACAACATTTCTACTTCTCCGTCAATTCACTGACCATGACGTCCGTATTATGCATCATGGATTTTGCATTGCATTTTATTGTAGGGTAGAGTGAGAAACTGTGGCTGGGTGATTTTACTAATGGAACCCATAAAAGGCGAATGGGTTTTTCAGAACCAATTAGTATTTAAAATGTAAGCTTTGACTAGCTTGGCACTTTGCCATACAAATTGCAGAGACCATCACAATATTGGTCTATTTCCAACTCTGCAACAAAGCAAACAAAATAATGTTGTGTATTAATAGTTTGCTTTTTTCTTATTTAAAGGACATACACTGTTTTCAAAATGGTAATAAATGCACCCACATTAATAAAGTAAAACAATAGTGTTTTCTAAAACATTTTCACTGAAGCCTGCATAGCTTTGCAACCACTATCAGTGCATCACATAGGAAATACACAGGCTCCTGTAACTCTTCCCGTAGCTTCAGACCCCTACAGTGATATTTTCTGTTATGGGACTGGTGCTGTAACATCATTGCACTACAAGTGCTGTAACATCATTGCACTTGCGCTTCATTGGGATTCCTGTGAATGGAATGGATGATTTGACTGTGCAAGTGGAGCCACGCTAAATTCAAAAGAAAACAAGACACTCCAGGGCATATGGTAAGGGGGTGGTTTAAAGGTGGGGGACTGGGGAATGTGACCTAAATATGAGTGTGACATGAAATACGGTCACAAAAGTGAACTATGCTTTTCAGCCAGACAAGTGACTTTGTTATGAATATCTTTAGTTTTCTTTCTTTCCCTACAGTGCTCACTGAATACTGATCGGCTTTATTTTATCTGTTGTCATTTAAAATGGAGTTTATATGGCCGTTCTTATTGCTGTCCTGAAATGCCCAAAAGCAGATGCTCAAATCTCCACATCCAAATATTTACTGGGCCAGCAAAAAAAAAAAAAAGTAATTAAAATGTAAACCTTATTTCCAAAAAGCAAAAAAAATCACGTGGAATATTTTCTAGAGTGGACAAATGATGCAAATTTCCGTGACCCTTGACTGGCTTCACCCTTTGCCATACAAATAGAAAAGGCCATCACAACATAATAATGTTGTTTTATTAATGGTCATTTCTTTTCTTGTTTAAGCCAGGCAAGTAACTTCTTCTTGAATATTTCCATTTGGTTTCTTACTCTACAATGCTCACTGAATACCGAACAGCTTTAAGTTTATCTGTTGTCATTTAAAATGGAGATCGTATCACCTTGTCCATTGCTATCCTAAAATGCAAAAAAGCTGAAGTTCACATCTCCACATCCAAATATTTACAGGACCAGCGAAAAAAGTCATCATTTAAAATGAAAAGCTTATTTCCGAAAAGCAATAAATCCCTAAACACTTGCAATATTTTCTGAGTGGACAAATGATGCAAATCGGAATAACTCAGTTCCCTGCCCTCAGCTGAATATTTGGAGAGTTTATGTTCGTAGAACTAGAGGCTATTACTGTACTGTGTATTTCTTGCCTTAGATGAGATTATGTTGATAGGATGGTCTATTTTCCTACCTTATGCTTTACAATATTCTGGCCATGAGGCATTTGTGGACTATTTTAAATATGCACTTGGGGAAAAATGAATCTTTGCGAATTACTCATAAGCCCTCTGTAGGTAGTGATCCCTATAATGAAGTGACGGGTTAGGGCTTGTATATCCCTTTGCTTTGCTTTTGTCCATCTAAAGTTACTGTTTTCACAGCCAGGTCCTTATGAGATAATTAAGCCAAGCACAGTCATATAACAATTATGTGCAATGTAGGGTTGCAACTGAACAATAAAACTTGATAGGACTGGGAAGAGTAGGCAAATGGGTTGGCTACCTTGGTTGCCTCAGCAGGAGGGGAGGACCTGCAACTTATGAAATTAAGTAGTTCACAGCTCATGGGGAAGGAGAATGCATATCTTTTATACAATACAACTTAACTTGAATTCGGTACGATGGGTCATAGATGTATAAAACACAAGACAATTCCATAGCTCAACTCACCAACCAGTCTGCTGACCAACCAAATTAACCTGTCTAACCATCTGTTAAAAGCAGGGGTTTAGTTAGCACAAATTTGCAAACGCATCTGAAAGCTGCCAGGCCTCATCACGGCACCCTGTGTTGCTTTCAGTCCTAACACTACAAATTTATAAGTATCTCCACAGTGGAAGCACATGCATGGAATGGATAGATGTGGGGCAGGTGAGCCTGGAGACTGCCCAAGCCCCCTTAAAGGAACAGGAGCACACTGGACACCCAGCAAGAGCACAATGGCAGCGAAGGTGCCCAATGTGTCCCCGGACCATATATAGAAAAAACAACTAGCCACTGCCCACACCTATAACTGGTCTTCACAGTGAGGAGCCCATGGATGGCATATACATATAAAACAAAGACAATTCCATAGCTCAACTCACCAACCAGTCTACTGGCCAACCAAATTAATCTGTCTAACAGTCTGTTAAAAGCAGAGGTTTAGTTATCACGGCACCCTGTCACCTGCTTTTCGAATGTAGATTATAAAAGGTAGAAATAGGTAATAAAAAGAAGCAGTAGTCCTTCACACAAAAAAGTGTACTGTTTTAGACAGTATTATATCAGCTTTATTTTTTAATCTATATGTGATATAGCTCTGTATATTAGATAAATTGTATATTACATAGTTGGTTAGGTTGAAAAAAGAAGTTCCAACATTTGGTCCGCCATGCAGTCTAATCTTGATGTGTGTCACCGGGCGTACATAAAATAAATCCTTAAGGTTATATTAGCACTAGGATTGCCCACATTTGCCCTCTATGCCAGGATTCCCTCTGTATGGTCTTAGCAGGAATGATTCTATACGCCAAGACAGAGAGTATATTTATAATTATAGAGAGAACTAAAAAATTGAGTCATTAGCTACCTATAAACCAGCCTCCTGTCTAGTCAGTGACCTCAGACTGACGTGAATAAGGATGCTATGGGGAAGCATTTATGATAACTGATCTCTGTAATAGTTAACAAGAAAATGACAGTTGTATTGCTGACAAATATTTTGAGGCATACTTGGGAAGAACCAACCTTTAACTGTCCACACACCCCAAAAAATCAAAAATTAAATCCAAGATAACAGCTCCTATTATGAGGATAAATAGATCTCTAATGTCTTCTAAAAACCATCAAGGAGCACCTTGGCCATTCCTGAACTACTCTACCATTTGTGATGCCAAGGAGATGCTAAAGGGTTAACTATATCTCGAAACAGTATTTTGCTCCGTGTTACATGCCTGAGTGCTTTCGGTGACATGCAATATACCGCAGTCAGATAATCAGCAACCAGACAAAAAGCCTGTGCGCCTTTTGTTTATTAAAACACCCCGGAGGATTTACAGGGAAAGAGAAATTGTGACGTCCCTGCTGTTAATTAAGGCTGCAGAGAAGATTTTAAGCTGAGGCGCTGTCTCACCTCAGTGCTGAAGCTATTAAGGCAGATGGATACACACAGAGCGCTCGCACATTTGTGAAGCTTTTAGCTTTTCCAGCATGCAAAAAAAAAGAGAAGAGCCCGGGCGACAGATTTAATAGCAATAATGAAAGGTGGATGTGATTATTAACGTTAAGATAGCAGCATTAGCATGTAAGCAGAGCCACCCACAAGTGTTTATACATGGCTTATACTGTACCTCTCCTCTACTGTTCCTGTCAAGAAGACGCTATTAGACTGTGAGCTCCTTGATTTCATATACAGGACATTACATTTGGTTCTGCAGTGCTTTTTACCCATTAGAGACTTCAAATGTGAAATTTGCAAGAATCTGTTTTGTGACCAGTGGTGGCCCGTAATGCAATAAAAATGAGAGCCACCCCCCATCTATGCATCTAGACCCCTAATCTACATGCCGGTCGTGGGGTGTGTGGATTACAATCGTTTTTTTTTTTAAGCACGTGATTAGAGCCAGAGCTATAATAGGCTTCAAAAAAGGGTGGGCCCGGGGCACCCAAACCCACCCAGTTGTGTGACAATAGCGGAAGAATATTTGCTATTGTCTTCCTGATTTTCCACCCGGCCAATCATGAAGCGGACCAATTGGCTGAGTCTCGTCACCTGATTGACTGAGAGGAGAAGTGAACCCAACCTACCAGGGGGGTTGGGGGTGTGAGTGACCCGACTGACCAGGGGGTAGTTGTGGGTGCATTGTTTGCCGCTCCCCCCCCCCCCAAAAAAATATACCACCAGCCTCCACTGTTTATGACAAAGGACACCTAGCATCAGGCTTCACCATGATTACTTTATTCTTCAGCCCAGCAAGGCAAGAAGGGTTCTTTCAGATGGTTGGCTGGGTTGGCAAAAAAAAACTGGTTCTGCCAACCCCTGGCTGCCTACCCGAATTCCAATAGTACAGGATGCTTTGCTTCATGGCCTTTTTAACTCTTGGTGTTATGCCTAATAGGTAACACTATTGAGTTCAGTGGGGCTGCAACGCAACCATGAGCCAATCTGTCAGGCTCCAGATCTAAACCTGGGACTTCTGTGGTCTCTGGCTGCAGCTCTTCTTGCTGTGCCACCTGAGTTGCTGGACAGTTCCCTGCTTGATTCCTTCGACAACCTTGCATTCTACCTTATTTCTGCTAAACTTTGAATTTTACTCCTCCCATGAACTTCCTGATTTAAGCCATGTCTCCGCACTTCCTGTTTGCCAGATTATTGTGCTCTTTCCAGCCAATATCTTGCTCTTTGCATACCTGCTGCTGTCCTTCTATTCGTTATTGACCCTTAGCTTGTTCAATGACTGTGTCTCCATCCGATCCCATCCAGCTACAATTCATTACTGATATTTTGGCTTGTTTGTCAACTATGCTTCTGCTTGTTCCCTATCTGCTTCATCCATTGTGTGACCCCTGCTTGCTTTTTTCCACTATTCAATCCAGAAGGCCACGACTTGGCATTAGCAAAGCCCATGTCCACCATCAGGAGTTCTGGTGAAGACCGGCTAGTGCTTACTTCCTGCATCTCAGATGAGCCCGAGTCATCCACTAGGGGGATCTGCTTGTATATTGCCAGCTGATTACTTGTGAACCTTTCCACTGCTATAGCCTCTGGCCTCCAAGCCTGATCCCGAACCATGACACAAATGCTTGGCTCACGGTCAGACATTATAAAATTGCTGTTCAGCAATTTAGAAATACAGTTTTTTTCAGAGGCAATACCTCAAGTTTGAAAGAAGCCTAACGCCGCGTACAGATGATCAGATTTTACATCAACAAATGTTGGATGTGAGCTTGTTGGCAGAAAGTCCAACCGTGTTTATGCTCCATCGAACATTTGTTGTGGGACTTTCCACCACCAAATGTTGGCTAGCAGGTTCTCAAATTCCGATCGTATGTACACAAGTCCTTCGGACAAAAGTCCACACATGCTCCGAATCAAGTACAAGCCAGAAGCATCTTGTACGTCACTACATTCATAGATGTTGACTAGCATTTGTGTGACCGTGTGTATGCATGACAAGTTGGAGCCAACATCGAACTGGTGCTGCGTACAGCCACCCATAGACATTAATTGCTGTGTGTGGCAGTACTCAGGTATATGACAGTGCTTACTTAAAAACAAGTGTATCGTATGATCATGTAAAAAATGTAACATTTATAGCGTACAGGCATATGCAAAAAAATAAAAAATGTATTTCTTGCATGCACTTGTTTGCCATAAGTGTTTTTGATAGCTCAGACTTTTATCCAAGCAAAGCTGGGTACAGCCATTAATGCATTTGAGAGATGTTACACAGCATTTGGACTCTCTGGGCTTGGGAGGGAAAACGCATGAGCAAAAGGCCTAACTGAACCACACTTTGCATAACCTGGATAAGTCATGCAAATGTAACAATTTGTGCAGCTAACAGTCATTACCGATAAATATCAAAATCACTTACTTCCTTAATCACTTGCCTACTGGCCACTTTTACCCCCTTCCTGCCCAAGCCAATTTTCAGTGCTGTCACACTTTGAATGACAATTGCGCGGTCATGCAACACTGTACACAAATGAAATTATCATCTTTTTTCATAATAGACGTTAAGAAAAAATTTTTTTGAGAGAAAAGGAATCAAATCAACAAGGATACCACGTCCCAATAGTTATAAAAGAGAAAAAGAAAGGGGCCAAGAGAGGGGCTGGGGAATCACCAACCCCTGGGACTTTTAGGGTATCAAATCACAAAATCTGAAAAATAGATAAAAAATGTTCCTGAAGAAGCTCTAATTGGGGGAAACATGTTGAAAAATGCAGCTTTTTCCTTTTCTTGTATGGACAAAAGTCGGGTAATCCTGAAACGCCTTTCTACGCTATAATGGGCAAAATTGTTTTTATGAATGTATAAGCTATATTATTTGTTTTGTATAATATGAATAACATTTATATCTTTTTATCTATTTTTCTGATTTTGTGATTTGATACCCTAAAAGTCCCAGGGGTTGGTGATTCCCCAGCCCCTCTCTTGGCCCCTTTCTTTTTCTTTTTTATAATAGAGTTTTCTTTTGGTGGTATTTAATCACCACTGGGTTTTAAATTTTTTGCTAAATAAACAAAATCTAAGGGGTGTAATTCAATTGTAATGCATTAGTTAACAATTCTGCACAATTTGCAAACTCATTATATACTGCTGGAGTGAACAATCTAATATGTTATTTATTATTACATTGAGGTATGAACATGCACTACAGACCATTGTTAATTTTGAAGTCAAATTTCAATTTAGTTTTACCGTATATACTCGAGTATAAGCCGAGATTTTCAGCCTCTTTTTTGAGGCTGAAAGTGCCCTCCTCGGCTTATACTCGAGTCATCGCCGTCTGCCTGCCCGATCAGCGTGTCGAGCAGACAGACGGCGGCCATTCTACTATTCAAAAGCCGCGCCTCCCTCTCTGTGATAGGCGGAACACTCAATTTCCCAGCAGACAGTGTTCCGCCTATCACGGACATCCGCTCATTCTCATACTATGGACGAGGATGAGAGGATGTCCGTGATAGGCGGAACACTGACTGCTGGGAAATTGAGTGTTCCGCCTATCACAGAGAGGGAGGCGCGGCTTTTGAACAGAGGAATGGCCGCCGTCTGCCAGGAGGAGAGCGTGGCACACAGAGGCTGCAGATTGGCACAGGTAGGCAGGGATGGACGGACAGCACAGTAGAGTGACGGACGGGACACAGGGACACAGCGACGGACGGGACACAGCGACGGACGGGACACAGCGACGGACAGGACACAGCGACGGACGGGACACAGGGACGGACGGGACACAGGGACGGACGGGACACAGGGATGGACACAGGGACGGACGGGACACAGGGATGGACACAGGGACGGACGGGACACAGGGACGGACGGGACACAGGGACGGACGGGACACAGGGACGGACGGGACACAGGGATGTCTCACCCTCGGCTTATACAGGAGTCAATAGGTTTCCCAGTTTTTTGGGGGTAAATTGGGGGCCTCGGCTTATAATCGGGTCGGCCTATACTCGAGTATATACGGTAGTCTTAGTCTTTTGACTAAAATTGCATTCTAGTCTTTTGCTAAAATGCCATTTTAGTTTTAGGCGTATTTTAGTAATTTCAGTTGTTTTTATATTCATTTAGTCGACTAAAATGTTTTAGTCAACAAAATAAAACCCTGGCCTGCAGAGCTTCCTTCCCCCCCAGCTAGTGGTTTAGTCTTATTCAGTCATAATTGTGTGGTTTTGTTCCTTCATCTATAATATCTAAAAATATGTAACAG
Source organism: Lithobates pipiens (assembly GCF_037356315.1). Lineage (NCBI taxonomy): Eukaryota > Metazoa > Chordata > Amphibia > Anura > Ranidae > Lithobates > Lithobates pipiens. The sequence continues at coordinate 185,435,336 of NW_027507685.1, read as the reverse complement.
CACTTGTCTTGATGCAAAAAACAGGGTTCACTTTTTTCCTCCCATACTACCTTTTAGCGAGCACCTTTTGGAGAAAAAAAAAATTGTGAATCTACTATATTTATATACAGTAAAGATAAATAAATAAACAAAAATAAAATTATATATATATGTAGCACTGACCCCCGAAGGAGCTTCTGGTTTTATTTGGGCCTGCACTCTGCTAGTATCAGAGAAGTACTTACCGAGGCCGAGGTGCCGAGAGCGGCTCGCCCTTGCGACTAAGCGCAGTTCGCCCCCTTGAGGTGATACAGAGAGCAAATGGCACAAAGAGGCACAGGCAACCCAGGTGGCAGGGGAAGCCTTTGCGTGAAGGTCTGGTAGAGATGGACACCTTGTGTAGCAACTGGCTGGTAGCTGTAGAGGGTGGAACGCCCGGCTGAGGGTCAAACACTGACAGTCCTAGATACAGGCACAGGCTCAGGTAAGGTGTCTAAAGCCCCATACACACTATCAGATTTTCTGCTGATTTTTTCCTTCAGATTTACCAAAACCATGTAGTGCAAGGACCTGCCTGACTGCATACAAATTGAAACTCCTAAGGTTTGACCTCATATTATATGGTTTTGGTAAATCTGAAGGAAGAAATCAGCAGACAATCTGATAGTGTGTATGGGGCTTTAGGGAGACACAAGCAAGTCAGAGTCACAGGCCGTGGGTCAGGGCAGGAGACAAGAGCAAGTCCGGGTAACCGGCAGAGGATCAAACACTGGAGAGAAGCGGAGTCCATATAACAAAGCCGAGGGTCAAGTCCAGGAGATAAGCAGCAGCGTCAAAGAACAATCCGGGTCACAGCGGGTAATCAGATGCACAAACAGGTTTTCAGGCAACAGGAGCTGAAGAAAAAACAGCAATTGATGTGTGCGCCAGAGCAGCTTTTATAGGCCGCCAGGGGGACGCTAAACGTGCGCCAATGCGCACAGGTGTGCGCCCGAGCGCTGGGCTGCGGATGCGCATGCACCAGAGCGCCGTTCCAACGTGCATGCGTGCAGGGACACGGCTGAGGCGGCTGGATGGCCTGAACCCCTGACAGTGCCCCCCCCCCCCCCCCAGGGGTGGCCTCTGGACACCCAAACTGGACATCAACTCTGGATCAAGCGTGGGGCGTGTAGATTCTTAGAGGGTTTCCAGGAGTTATCCTCAGCGAGATACCCCTTCCACTTAGTCAGATACTGGAGTTGTCTGCCCACCTTCCTGTAACTCAGGATCTTCTCTACTTCAAACTCGGTTTCACCATCAATAAGAACTGGTGGAGGAGGTGGCTTCTCTCTGTCCCGAAAAGGGCTAGGCACAACAGGTTTCAGAAGGGATGCATGAAAGACCGGGTGTATTTTATAGGATTTGGGTAGATCAAGTTCAAAAGCTATGGGGTTAACCATCCTCTTGATTCTGAAAGGACCAATGAATTTAAGCCCCAGTTTTCGTGACGGAATAGGCAATTTAAGGTTAGCAGATGACAGCCAGACCTCTTCATCAATTTTAAAAGCTGGATTTTCCTTCCTACCTTTATTATAGTATTTTCTGTACCCATCCTGGGCCTTTTGCATAGTCTCCTGTATTTTTAGAACGTTTGATTGTACAGAAGCAATGCAGTCTTGCACCACAGGAATGGAGGCCTCAGGAAGGGATCCTGGAAGAAATGAGGGGTGGAAACCAAAATTAGCCCAAAAGGGTGTCTGTTTTAGTAGCAGTATGAACCGAGTTGGTATATGCAAATTCAGTGTATGGCAGAAGAGTGGACCAATCATCCTGGGACTCGGAACAAAGGCAACGGAGATATTGCTCCAAGGTTTGGTTGGTCCTCTCCATCTGGCTGTTACTCTGAGGGTGGTATACAGAAGAGAGGCACACTTTAATTTCCAGGGATTTACACAGCTCTCTCCAGAACTTAGAAGTAAGCTGGACACCTCTGTCCGAGGTGATGCTTTTGGGGACACCATGGAGTCTAACAATTTCTTTGAAAAAGACATTGGCAGTGGTTGAAGCTGAGGGAGTCCCCACCATGGGTATGAAATGTGCCATCTTGGAGAGCCGGTCAATGATGACAAAGATGGTAGTGAATCCCCCCGATGGGGGCAAGTCTACAATAAAGTCCATGGAGATCTCTGCCCAAGGCCTTTCAGGAATAGACAAGGGTTTAAGCAGACCCCATGACTTGGCATTGGATCCTTTGCTGCGTTGGCATGGGATACAGGAAGAAACATACACTCTACAGACCCGCTTCCAGTCTGGCCACCAAAAAGAATGAGAGACGAGTTCCCCAGTCTTAAGAGACCCTAAGTGACCGGCTAATTTATGGTCATGAAAAGTCCTGAGGATCAAGGGCCTTACTTCAGATGGAACAACGATTTTATTTCCGGCTCAGAGTAAGTCATCACATCTCTCCAAGGAAAGTTCTTCAAGGTTGGGATGGTGGTTGGAAGCTGCCTGGGTAAATAGAAAGAAGTTTTGTGGGGATAGGATGGTACTGGGTTCAGTCTCCTGGGCGGCCTCATTAAACATCCGGGAGACTGCAACCGTTTTACCGTTTTTTAAACCAGGTCTATAGGCAATATGAAAATTAAATCTGGAAAAGAAGAGGGCCCATCGGGCTTGCCTGGGTTTCAAACGTTTGGTCATCCTAAGATATGCCAGGTTCTTGTGATCGGTCCAGATCATGACAGGATGGGATTCCCCTTCCAGCAAATACCTTCACTCCTCAAGAGTAAATTTGATAGCTAGCAATTCCCTATCACCCACATCATAATTCCTCTCTGGAGGACTTAGTTTCCGGGAAGCGAAAGCTACTGGGTGTAAGAGAGCCTTGGGCCCCTGCCTCTGGGAAAGAATAGCCCCGGTGGCCATTTCGGAGGCATCCACTTCAAGTATGAAGGGAAAGGCAGGATCTGGATGCCGTAGGATTGGAGCAGACGAGAACAAGGTCTTTAGCTTGAGGAAGGCTTCTTTGGCCTCCGGGGGCCAGTGGGAATGACAGTGCTGGCGTGTCAGCTGGGTAATAGGAGCTACAATAGAAGAGAAACCAGCAATGAATCTCCAATAGAAATTTGAGAAACCGATGAATCGTTGGACCGTTTTTTGTCCACAGGAGCTGGCCATTCCTGGATGGCTTTGACCTTTTGAGGGTCCATTTTGACCCCATTGGTGGAAATGATGAACCCCAAAAACTGTACTTTTGTTTTTTCAAACTCGCATTTCTCTGCTTTAAGGTAAAGTTTGTGCTTTCTGAGGATTGCGAGAACCTGCTTAACGTGCACTTGATGTAGTTCCAATGTAGCGGAAAAGATAAGGATATCATTCAAGTATACTACTAAGAAGTCATCAAGATATTCCCAAAAAATGTCATTTACCGGGTGCTGAAAAGTTGCTGGGGCATTGCAGAGCCCAAAAAGGCATCACCAGGTACTCGTAATGATCGAATCTGGATCTGAAGGCAGTTTTCCATTAATCTCCGGCCCGGATCCGGATGAGGTTGTAGGCCCCACGGAGATCTAATTTAGAAAAGATTCGGGCGGCTCGGAAACGCTGGAACAATTCTGGGATGAGAGGACGCAGGTACCTGTTTTTGATGGTGATCTTGTTCAGCTCTCTATAGTCAATACAGGGTCTTAATGAGCCGTCCTTCTTTTCTACAAAGAAAACACTGGCTCCAGCCAGTGATGAGGATGGACGAATAAACCCCTTCTCCAGGTTTTCATCGATGTATGCTTTGAGAGCTTTTAGTTCAGTTTCCGATAGCGGGAAGATAAGGTCAAAAGGGATTTCAGAGCCTGGCAAAAGATCAATGGGACAGTCGTAGGATCGGTGGGGTGGTAGATGGTGAGCCTGCTGTTTTATCAAAGACGTCCCTGAATTCCAGGTAAGTAGGAGGCCCATGTTTCAGACTGTCAGGTATAGGTGCCAACATGGAGCAAGAAGCCAGAGCAGGTCGGAAGCAGTGTTGGGAGCAATACTGAGAAGGGAAGGAGACCTCTTTACTTTTCCAACAGATTTGTGGTTCATGTCCTTGTAACCAGGGGAGCCCTAAGATGATGGGGAACATGGGAGAAGGGATAATATCAAGGTGTAGGAACTTCTGGTGGCCAGAGTCTTTGGAAATGAAGATGGGTCTGGTTTGCAAGTCCAGAGCGAGGGATGGACCCATCCGCAAGGTGTACCTGGAGACTTTGGTTCTTGAGGACAAGAGGGATGTGTAGTCTGGTAGCGAGTGAGGCATCCAGAAAGCAGCTGCACACTCCAGAATCAATTATGGCCGGCAGGCGGATTTCCTTTCCCGTTACCTGTAGAGAAACAAAGAGGGTGATGTAAGTTTGAAAAAAGCCAGAGACTTGATAGTTCATAATAAACTGAGAAGAGGACTTACTGGGTCTCACAGGGCAGGTGTGGAGAAAATGTCCTGAACCCCCACAGTAAAGGCACAGGTTGGCCTGTCACCTTCTGGGCAAGTACTAGTCCTAGTTGCATGGGCTCAGCCTCAGAAGTGGAGACAGGTGGAGCTGTGTATGAAGGATTGACAGGAACTGGTTTAGGCAACATCCAGCTGGGACGAGACGCTTGAAAGAAAGCGTTCTGAACGGCGTTGTCGCATACGCCTGTCTAGTTTAGTGGCTGCTTGTATTAAGTCCTCCAGGGTGGCAGGAGTGTCCATTCGAGCCAGCTCGTCCTTGAGGGCTTCCGACAACCCCCAACGAAACTGATATTTGAGGGCAGGTTCATTTCAGCCGGTATCGGCCGGCCACTTTCGGAATTCCACTATATAATCTTCCACCAGCCTCCGCCCTTGGGACAGATTATGCAGGGTGGCTTCAGCTGTGGCCACCCTTTGCGGGTCATCGTACAGTTGTGCCATACTTTTGAAAAAGGAATCCACAGAATTTAGTACGGGGTTCCTCTGTTCCATTAGACCGTGGGCGCAGGCTTTTGGTTCTTCAGCCAAGAGGGAGATGATGAACCCTACTTTTACCACCTCGGAGGAGAAGGTTCTAGGCTGGAGAGCCAGGTACAGAGAGCAGGCATTTTTAAAGGCTCTAAATTTTTTGCGGTCGCCAGAAAACCGCTGCGGATTAGGGACCCTGGGTTCTGGAGAGGCCATGATCACTGTAGGGCTGGAAGAGGCTGCGGAAGAGGAGACCGGTGGGAGCAGAGGTTGTGGTAACTGGCGTGGCCCAGTAAGCTGCTGGAGGCGGCTGTCAATTTGAGTATAGCCTGCTTGCAATTTCTGAACCGCATCGGTGAGAGCAGATACTTGTTGACAGAGGATTTCTAAAGGGGAACACGCTCTGTCTGCCTCCGACATGGCTGGTTTGTACTATCAGAGAAGAACTTACAGAGGCCGAGATGCCCCTGGAGGTGATACAGGGAGCAAATGGCACAAAGAGGCATAGGCAACCCAGGTGGCAGGGGAATCCTTTGCGTGAAGGTCTGGTAGAGATGGACACCTTGTGTAGCAACTGGCTGGTAGCTGTAGAGGGCTGAACGCCCCGCTGAGGGTCAAACACTGACAGTCCTAGATACAGGCACAGGCTCAGGTAAGGTGTCTTAGGGAGACACAAGCAAGTCCGGGTCACAGGCCGTGGGTCAGGCCAGGAGACAAGAGGCAAGTCTGGGTAACAGGCAGAGGGTCAAACACTGGAGAGAAGCGGAGTCCGTATAACAAAGCCGAGGGTCAAGTCCAGGAGATAAGCAGCAGCGTCAAAGAACAATTCGGGCCACAACGGGTAATCAGATGCACAAACAGGTTTTCAGGTAACAGGAGCTGAAGACAAACCAGCAATTGATGTGTGCGCCAGAGCAGCTTTTATAGGCCACCAGGGGAACGCTAAACGTGCGCCAATGTGCACAGGCGTGCGCCAGAGCGCCGTTCCACCGCGCATGCGTGCAGGGACACGGCTGAGGCGCCTGGATGGCGTGAACCCCTGACAGCTAGTAAACCCCACTAATTTGGCTCAGTCCCCTTGACACAGCTGTGGTGCAATATAATACAGTACAATATAATATAACACAATATACCTGTATTGTCACCTCAGGATCCACTGGCTCCACCTGCTGGGAGAAAACAATACTCCACACAACGGGGTACTTAGCCAAAGTATATTTTACTGTATATATTGGCAAACAGGTGGTTACAATAATTGTGCTGTCATCCCAACATAGAATGACAAAACAATGAATTTTGATAAAACAATTATAAACAGCATACATACAAGGGAGCTCCCCCTACTTTTATAGCTATATGTGAGATCTCATGAAAAGTACTCCAGACTTTAGTCTTCTTGTCTTATGCTAGCTATAATAGTTTCTTATAATTTGTAATCCAAGAAGTAAAGTAATTAAAGTTGAGTTACAGATGATCCTAGTGATGCTTCCGTAACTATGATACAAGGCTTGAGATGCAATAGCAGATAGGCCTTATGCCTGCCTAGTGTCAGTTGCTATACTCCTCCTCTGTAGGACTATGGATCCCAGCGAGGCCTGTATATAAGTCTGACTAGGTGCAAAAGTTAATAAACGGTGGGCCGCAACCCGCTCACCAACTGGATAAGAAGCTCTGTATGGTAGCTCTGGTCTGGTGTTTGCAGCTTGCTTCTATGTCAGCCGGCTCCATCACTCTCTTCTGTTCCGATAGGTGAACCTGGTCTTCCGATGCTCAAACGGGAGTCTCTGGATCTTCCCAATCCATTCACTGTGTCACTGGCCCTGTCGGGTCACTCCCACAATCGAACAGGGTTGTGCTCCGCCGTGGCTGTAAGCCGCTTCCTCCTCACCAGTCCTCACTGGCAGGCCATGCGTTCCCAAGAGACCTAAGATGGCCGCTCAGGCTTCTTTTATGTCCTACCCAGCATGCACTGTCAGAGAGGGTGTCTATGGGTAGGTCACCTGGCATCCTGGGTAAAAAGGTCAACTCTCCAAAGTAAATAACAGTCACTTCCTGTAAATAGTTCAATGCTTTGTGAAAGCAAAAATCATTTAAGTTCACTATCAGTGTTTGGCCGCTAGATGGTGCCAAACACTAAGCCATAGAAACATCCATACACTTTCATTATAGATGATAACACACATTAGTAGACAGGGATACCATCGTGGTATATTGGCAAACATATATATTCACTCTCCAGCTGCTTTATTATTGGGAGAGAGAGGAAGAGAGAGAGAAAAAGAGAAAGGAAGAGAGAGAGGGGGGAAGAAAGAGAGGATGAGAGAGGGAAAGAAAGAGAGTAGGGGGAGAAAAAGTGAGAGAGAGGAAGAGAGAGAGGGGGAATAAACAGTGAGAGAGGGGGGGGGAGAAAGAGAGAGAGGAAGAGAGAGAGAACAAGAGGGAGGAAGATAGAAAGAGAGAGGAAGAGAGAGAGAGAAAAGGAAGAGAGAGAGGAAGAGAGAGAGGAAGAGAGAGAGAAAGGAAGAGAGAGATATGTGGTTTACCAGAGTCTGGCCTTTTAACAATGATGTCATATTTATTGAACATTATGGGTGCTATTGGGTTGTTTTAGTGAAGAAAAGTCCAGGTAGCTATTCAGCAGGAAGCAGATATACAAGAAGGAACAGGTCTAAAAGGTAGCCAAAATTGGGAGGTGTAAATTATAGTATTGCAAGGGCCACCGGGCTGCCATGGCGGCGGAGATAGTGATACTGCAAAGGACAGGCTTCACCTGAACTGGAGAACAGAGACATTTCCAGGCATAATAGAGCTGTGCGGTGCAGTGCTACTGTTCGCACAGGGATGGGGGACCTGAGAGTTTCTGGTCAAAATGTGCTGCTGTGCCCATGATAAGAGACTTTTTAGGAACAGTTGGCCACATGATTTGAAGCTCCTGAACAATGACTGGGAACTGTCCATGGTAGCCCCACCACTGTTCTGGGTGGGTGCAGTGAGCATGTTCTCAGCACAGAAGAGCAGTCTCCCATGGACACATATATGCAGCGGCTTGGCAGCCCACCCACCCTGCCACCTCATATATGTTTAAAGCTGGCAGGAACTGGTTAATTTTGAGAGGAAGGAAGGGAGCCTATCACAGGAGCAGGGGGAAGAGGATAGTGAACCATCTAAGCTATACAATGTAATCAGTTTAAACAAAAAGTAGTAGATAGTTTTATCTGATGGTCAGGGCTTTTTTTCTTAAAGAATAAGTGCAGGTACCCTCTCCACCCGCACCGTCCCTTGTCTCTGCCCCCTATCCACCTCCTAGTATCATGCCTTTTAGAGAATACAGAGCCAACAGTGGTGGCTGGTGCTTAAAATTTGGGGGTGGCAAAAAAAAACACATAACCCCCCCGGGGGAAAGACGGATGGAAAGGTGGCGATTGGGTTCGGACCCAAATAAAAAAAAAAAGTGCATGGGGTCCACCAGGCTCCCTGGCACTATATACTCTGAACAGCAGTATATATACTATAGGGCCTGCCCTATATACTCTGCAGACAATTGGGCCTAAGGCAGTGGTGTTGGTGGTACCAAAACACTGTAACCCCTCACAGTTACTCTTAGTGAGTGCAGGAACAGGTCCTGCTGTGAAATACTATATCAAAAATTGTAATTACATTCCCCTGTCAAACAGGGGCAGAAAAATTGGGCTGGATTCACATCTATGCAGTTTTAGTGCTTTTTTCATTTTGCATATTTGCACTACAGGCCATTTAACATGGTTTCCTATGGAACATGTTCTGTAGTGCAAATCTGCGAAATGAAAAAAGCACTAAAAGTTCATAGGTGTGAATCCAGCCTTAGGCGGTGGTGGTGGTGCTCAAAACCAAAAATATTGTAAGCTAGCATCAAGATTGAGGAGGAATAGGATAGCCACTCAGCATAGGCAGTCTGCAAGGGATATCATAGTCTTCATAATCCTGGTAAACCACTTGCAATTCACAACATATATATACATATTGTGGTTGGCAACAGCTTTCCAAATGGGGGCCCCCTCCCACCCCCTGGCCCCATAGCAGCCGCATTAACTGCCATGATTATAATTATGACACTGTCTTTATACTGTCAAGGTCTGAAGTTTTTTATTCCTTCTATTCTTTATTCTAATTATAATCCTTCTTATTACTTCCTCATTTAGTAGAAGGATAAACTTGATTGTTTGCTTTTGGCCGTATAAATGTAACCGCATGTCAAAGTTATGGTAGTTCAGGCCTTCATTCAATGTCGGCTAAAATGGGCCTGCTTGGAGCTAGTTAAGATGTGGGTGGCACATGATGAGAATTACCACCACTGTTAGGAATGTCTACACGTTTTATTCTGTTCTATTAACTACTTGCTGACTGCCGGCAGTCAAATGACGGCTAGGCGGCGCACTTATTGTGACGGGAGGCGGTCATATGACGGCCTCCCATTTAAACAGGGAATGCAAGCGATCGTGCCTTCGGCGGCGATATTGACACGTTGCTGGCCCCGTCACCTGGTATGGACTTAAAGGGGAAGCCCTACGCCACAAAAACGCTGTCCCCGCCCATTATGATGTCACAGTCCCAGCATCCTCTGAGCTAAAAGAGCTAAAGGAAGAAAGCGGAGGCCCGGCAAGAAGAACCGAAGAGGGGGACCAGACCCCCTGAAGAGAGGGACAAGACCCCCGAAGTCGGAAGAAGACCCCCGGGCGGCGGCAAAGAAGAAAGCCGGGCTCCTCTGCTAGTAAAAGAGCTAGCAGAAGATAGCGGAGGAGTCCGGGGAGAAGACCCCCCAAGACGGAAGAAGACCCCCGGAGCTGTGCAATAAATTATTTTTAACCCTTGTGTGTTGTGTTTTATTTAAATTTTTTTCACTGGTGAATGGGGGCCCTCTTATTAAAGGGGGCTCCTGGATTCCGATAAACCCCCCGCCCGCAGACGTTGGTTGTCGGGAAGAGGTCCTTGTCCTCATCAACATGGGGACAAGGTGCTTTGGGGTGGGGGGCCACGCGGCCCCCCTTCCCCAAAGCACCCCCCATGTTGAGGGCACACGGCCTGGTAACGGCTCAGGAGGGGGGGGCGCTCGCTCGTCCCCACCCCCTTTCCTGACTGGCCAAGCTGCATGTTCAGGTAAGGGTCTTATATGGACCTTGGGGGGGGGCCCCACTCTGTTTTTTTCGGCGTAGGGCTTCCCCTTTAAGTCCATACCAGGTGACGGGGCCAGCGACGCTAGTCCCGGCTACCTGGAGCCGCGTTCGAAATGAACAGACTTTCCTCCGTGTGCGGGAAAGTCCGTTCATTTCAAAAGTCCGGCAGTCTAGCACACACACGGCCGGATTGTCTGCTGGAATTTTTGAGTCAAAACTACTTTCTAAGTCCGCCGGACTTTTGGGGAAAAAAAAGTCTGCTGGTGCCCACACACGGCCGGATTGTCCGGCGGACCAGAGTAGTTTGATCGTGTGTACGAGGCATTACAGGAGAGAATTTCCCTTCCTAGGGGTAGATTTCCTCTCACTTCCTGTTGTCTCCCTCCATTTGTAAGTAGGAGTCGTTTGTAAGTCGGATGTTTGAAAATAGGGGACCGCCTGTATATACTATATGGCCTGCCCTATACACACTGCGGAAAATTGGGCCTTAGGTGTTGGTGGTACCAGAATACTGTAAGCCCTCACAGTTACTCTTGGTGGCCGCTGGAACGGGCCCTGCTGTGAAAAATGATATCAAGAATTGTAATTACAGGCCCCTGTTAAGCAGGGGCAGAAAAATTGGGCCTTATGCCACGTACACACGTAGCCGACTATCCGGCGGACTTAGTCTGGCGGACTTCCCGCCGGACTGTCCGCCGGACTTTCCGAACGGGCTACTTGCTCACACACGGCACTTTTTCAGCGGACTAATATGGCGTACTAAGTCCGCCAGACTATCCGCCGTACTTTTGAAATGAATGGACTCGCCTACACACGCGTCTCCAGGTTTGAGCGCGTCTCCAGGTAGGCGGTGCCCGCGAAGGAGACGTCGCTGGCCCCGCTACCTGGTATGGACTTAAAGGGGAACCCCAACGCCGAAAAAAATTGGCGTGGGGTCCCCCCCAGGTCCACATCAGACCCTTGTCTGAGCATGCTACCCGGCCGGCCAGGAAAGGGGGGGACAAGCGAGCAGCCCCCCCTCCTGAGCTGCACCAAGCCACGTGCCCTTAACATGGGAGGTGCCTTGGGGAAGGGAGGCCGTGGGCCCCCCCCACCCCAAAGCACCTTGTCCCCATGTTGATGAGGACAAGGGCCTCTTCCCGACAACCCTGGCCGTTGGTTGGCGGGGTCTGCGGGCGGGGGGCTTATCGGAATCCGGGAGCCCCTTTAATAAGGGGGATCCCGGCCCCCCACCCTATGTGAATGAGTATGGGGTACAATGTACCCCTACCCATTCACTTGTAAAAAAAAGTAAAAAAAAACACAATACACAAGGGTTAAAATAGTTTATTGCACAGCTCCGGGGGTCTTCCATCTTCGGGGGTCTTCTCACCGGACTTCTCCGCTATCTTCTTCTAGCTCTTTTACTAGCGGAGGAGCCCGGCTTTCTTCCTCGCCGCTGCCCTTTTCTTCTGACTTCGGGGGTCTTGTCCCCCTCTTCGGGGTCTTGTCCCCCTCTTCGGTTCTTCTTACCGGGCCACCGCGCCTTCTTCTAGCTCTTTTACAGGCGGTGGCCTGGTCTTCTGTCGCCGCCTTCTGATCTTCTCTTCTTCTCTTCTTCTCTTGAGATGTTGCCTCGTTGGATCCTCCGCTCACAGTGGCACGGACGCGACGCGCGGCGACTTATATAGGGACATCGCCGGATGATGTGCCCGCCTATTATGACGTCACAGTCCCAGCATCCTCTGGGACTGTGACACCATAATGGGCGGGGACATCATCCGGTGATGTCCCTATATAAGTCGCCGCGCGTCGCGTCCGTGCCACTGTGAGCGGAGGATGCGACGAGGCAACATCTGAAGAGAAGAAGAGAAGAACAGAAGAACAGAAGGCGGCGACAGAAGACCGGGCCGCCGCCTGTAAAAGAGCTAGAAGAAGGCGCGGTGGCCCGGCAAGAAGAACCGAAGAGGGGGACAAGACCCCCGAAGTCGGAAGAAGAGGGCGGCGGCGAGGAAGAAAGCCGGGCTCCTCCGCTAGTAAAAGAGCTAGAAGAAGATAGCGTAGGAGTCCGGCGAGAAGACCCCCGAAGACGGAAGACCCCCGGAGCTGTGCAATAAACTATTTTAACCCTTGTGTGTTTTTTTTTACTTTTTTTTACAGGTGAATGGGTAGGGGTACATTGTACCCCATACTCATTCACATAGGGTGGGGGGCCGGGATCCGGGGGCCCCCTTATTAAAGGAGGCTCCTGGATTCCGATAAGCCCCCCGCCCGCAGACCCCGACAACCAACGGCGAGGGTTGTCGGGAAGAGGCCCTTGTCCTCATCAACATGAGGACAAGGTGCTTTGGGGGGGCGGCGCGGCCCCCCTTCCCCAAGGCACCCCCCATGTTGAGGGCACGCGGCCTGGTACGGCTCAGGAGGGGGGGCGCTCGCTCGTCCCCCCTCTTTCCTGGCCGGCCGGGTAGCGTGCTTGGACAAGGGTCTGATGTGGACCTGGGGGGAACCCCCACGCCGATTTTTTCCGCACTCAAAATGAGCGGACTTTTCTCCGCGCGGGAAAAGTCCGCTCATTTCAAAAGTACGGCGGACTGGCATACCAACGGCCGGATTGTCTGCCGAAATGCAAGTCCGGCGGGAAGATTGGAGTGCAAAAATACTTTCTAAGTCTGCCGTACTTTCGGGTAAAAAAAAGTCCGCCGGAGGCTCCACACGGGGGATTGTCTGGCGGACTTGAGTTTGCCGGACTTTTCCACCCGATTGTTTGATCGTGTGCACGCGGCATTAGGCAGTGGTGGTGGCAGAAAAATTGGGCCTTAGGTGGTGGTGGCACAATACTGTAAAGCCTCACAGACACTTTTGTTGAGCGCAGGAAAAGGCCCTGCTGTGAAATATTAGATCAAACATTGTAATTATGCTCCCATGTTAAACAGGGGCAGAAAAATTGGGCCTTAGGTGGTGGTGGTGGCACCACACTGTAAAGCCTCACAGATACTTTTTTTAGCACAGGAACAGGCTCTCCTGTGATATGTTAAATCAAAAATTGTAATTACGCGCCCCTGTAAAACAGGTGCATAAAAATTGGGCCTTAGGCGGTGGTGGTGGCACAGCACTGTAAAGCCTCACACATACTTTTGTTGAGCACATGAACAGGCCCTGCTGTGAAATATTCGATCAAAAATTGTAATTACGCACCCATGTTAAACGGGCAGAAAAATTGGCCCCTAGTGGTGGTGGCACAACACTGTAAAGCCTCACAGATTCTTTTGTTGAGTGCAGGAACAGGTCCTGCTGTGAAATATTAGATAAAAAATTCCACTCCCCTGTTATACAGGGGCTGAAAAATTGGGCCTTAGGTAGTGGTGGGGTGCCCTGAACCAAAAATATTCTTAGAAGCTATCATCATGAAAATTGAGGAGGAATAGGATAGTCACTCAGCATAATAGGATAGTTACTCAGCATATGCAGTCTTAAAGGCATCCCACATCCATAGAAAAATCAATCTGTTACATCAGCATCAGGTGCTTGGTAGCTGGTGATCCAAGACTGATTCATTTTTATGTGTGCCGATCAACAGAGTCTGTGTACAGGCGCATTCTGTGATCGGTTACAAAGCCTCCAGCAGCACTGAATGTGCCTTTAGAAAGAACGCTGGATTCAGGACAGGCCAGTAGCTCAATTGCATATTGAGCAAGCTGTGGCCAGTGGTCCATCCTCAAGACTCAGTAACCCAGTGGATGTTCTGGTGGAAAGGTCTCCAAGTTGATCTTGCTCCTAGATATTCCTACACCATGGAATTCAGACGCTGGCGATGATTTCTGGAACCAATCAGACCTGGGCACAGAGGACTGAAGAATTGCCTGAAGGCAGTCGCCACCTTCTCCACTGCTCTGTGACTGAATGAAGCCTCAGCAAAACGTTGTCCAGAACCAGGAAATTGTAACCTCACAGGCTCTGGAAACACATTGCACAAACCTTTCTGCAAGGCCTCCCGAAGATGTTTCATCCTCTGCTCCCTCTGCAAAGGCTGGATAAGTTCTGCAACCTTACCCTTGTAACGTGGATCAAGAAGGGTTGCCGGCCAGTAATGATCCCTCTCCTTGATACCACTAATCCTAGGGTCCTTTTGGTGGCTTTGCAGGATCCGGGAGGCCATGCAGTGTAGGTTTGCATAGGCATTCGATCCTGAATCCTCTGGGGCACTAAGGATCACATGATCCTCAACCACCTCCTCCTAGCCACATACAACTTCATGGGTTTCTAGGTATTGCAAACTATCCCTTGAAGACTGCTGCTGATACTGAGTGTTATCCTCCACCTCCATGCTGACACAATCCTCCTCCTCTTCTTCATGTGTAATCGTCAGGCCTGCAGGAATACTAGTATCTGCATAAAGGGGCCCTTGAGAGTTAAGGAAGTCCTCCTCTTCCTCCCGCTGTTCTGCCTCAAGTACCCTGTTCATTATTACACAAAGTGTGTGCTCCAACAGGAAGACAAGAGGGACAGTATCACTGATGCATGCACTGTCCCTGCTCGCCACCCTCGTGGCCTCCTCAAATGGTGACAGGACAGACCAAGCTCCCCTGACCCTGTTCTGGTGCCATACTCACACAGGCACTCATTGATGGCCCTCTGCTGCATGTACAGCCGCTGCAGCATTGCCAACGTTGAGTTCCACCTGGAGGGCATGTCACAAATGAGGCGGTTCTTGGGCAGGTTACATTCTCTTTGAATGTTAGCCAGCCAAGCACTGCCATTATATGACTGGTGGAAATTACCACAGATTTTCCTGGCCTGCCTCAGGAGATCCTGTAAGCCCGGGTACCTGCACAAGAACCGCTGCACCACCAAATTCAGGACATGAACAAAATGGGGAACCTGGGTCAAGTGTCCCTGACGGAGGGCACAGAGGACGTTGGTGCCATTGTTGCATATAACCAGTCCTAGCTGAAGCTGGCATGGCATCAACCACCTCTGAGCCTGCCCCTGCAGAGCTGACAGAATCTCTGCCCCAATGTGGCTCCTGTCCCCTAAGCAGACCAACTCAAGCACCGCTTGGCATCTTTTTTTTCTGATTGCTTGCGTAGCCCCTTGAATGCCTATGGCGCACAGCTGGTTCAGAGGAGAAATATGCAGGGGAAGAGGCCAAAGAGGATGAAGAGGAGGAGGGGGGTGGAGGAGAGAGTTGTGGTAGAATCACCACTAGCATTTTGGAGGTGTGGTGCAGGAACAAGCTCCAACAATACTGAACCCTGTCCTGCATCCTTCGCAGCTGCCAGCAGAGTTACCCAGTACGCCATGAAAGAAAGGTAATGTCCCTGCCCATGCCTGCTGGACCATGAGTCAGCAATAATATGCACCTTACTGCTAAACGCCCTGTCCAATGAGTCCAAGACATTGCCTTCCACATGCTGGTAGAGAGACAGAATAGCTTTCCATGAAAATAAATGGCATTTGGGAACCTGCCACTGAGGTACTGCACATTTCACAAATTCACGAAAGGGGGCAGAGTCTACCAGCTGAAAATGCAGCAGTTGCAGTGCTATCAATTTGGCCAAGCTAGCATTCAGATGCTGAGCCTGTAGATGGCTGGGACCAAATTTCTTTTGACGGTTTAGAAATGGGGATAGGGAAACTTGTCTGCGGAAATCCGATGTTGGTGTACCGCTAGCAGATTGGCCGCAAGTACTTGGGACACCTATTTCTATACTGTCATTCCTCTCAGTGCAGGTTTCTGAGAGGACTAGAGGTATAGTGGGGTTGGAGATCCCAGCTGATGAGGAGCAAGGAGAGGTCCACCTTGTTCTTTGATGTGGGTCTTTTAAGTGCTGTTGCCAACGGACTGCATGGGAGGTTGTGGCATGTCTGGTCAAGCATGTGGTACCCAAGCGGCTGCTGTTTTGGCCACGCTTGATACGCTTCAGGCATATGTTGCAAACAGCAACGGTGCGATCTGCTGCACACCTGTCAAAAAAGCCCACACCAAAGAACCTTTCAAAATATGTGGGGAGTCAGCAGTGCCCTGCACCTGCTTAGCTCTGTGGTGTGATGCAATAGGGTGGCTGCCCTTAAGCTGCCCCCCTGAGGAGACCCTACCTGGTTGGAGATCTGCCTCCTCCTCCCCTCTCTTCTATCAGGCACACCCCCTCCCTCCTCATCACTGGAGCAAACTTGGCAGTATGCTGCAGCTAAAGGAACATGACTGCCAGTTTCTTGACCTTCTTGGGCACCCTTTCTCTCTAGGCTGACGTCACTCCCTTCCTCAACCTGGGTACCATCATCTGAGCCTTCAAATCGCTGTGCATCTTCCTGCAGCATGTACCTGACACTGTGGTCGAAAAGTTCAGGGACTCCTCTGTGTATGATGGTGGGGCTAGGGAAGCAGTGACTGTTGACATGGAGCCGATGGAATAGGCCGCTTTGGCAGCTGCACTGGCAGGCAAACTACTCTGAGCCTTGGTGACAGAGAATGAGGAAGATGATATTGATATATGATGTTATGCATTCCACTAACTCTTCTGCATGTTGTGGCTCAATAAAACGGCAAGCTGCAGAAAAAAAAAAGACAAGCGTGCCCCACAGCCACGTGCTGAGAATGCACTGTGTCCACGACTAGCACTGTCGACTGTAGACACAGAGCCTGCTTGCCCTCTTTTAGTGGCCTGTGAGTATCTGCCTCTCCTTGGTGGCCATCCGGACATGCTATAAATTTTGTTTAGCAAAAAAACATTACACTGTATTGTGTACTGTGTACACCACCAGGAAAGTAGTAGCAACTGCACTAGGGGTGCACGGTACTGTGTACACCAACAGAAGTCTAATAACTATGGGTGTACTGTATGTGCTGTGTACACCACCAGAAAAGTAGTAGCACTAGCAACTGCACTAGGGGTGCACGGTACTGTGTATACCAACAGAAGTTTAATAACAACTATGGGTGCACTGTATGTATTGTGTACACCAGCAGGAAAGTAGAAGCAACTGCACTAGGGGTGCACGGTACTTTGTACACCAACAGAAGTGTAATAACAACTATGGGTGTACTCTATTGACCACCAGAAAAGTATGAGCAACTGCACTATGGGTGCACAGCACTGTATACTGTGTACACGGCCTGAAGTATATTGGAGACAGTACACCAGGAACAGCCTGCAGTCAGATATAGCTAGCTAAACTGGATACAGTATATATATATATATATATATATATATATATATATATATATATATATAGAGTAGCAGAGCATCCCAGAGAGAGCCAGGAAAAGTCCTGTTCAAGGCTTATACGTCTCCCAGGCTCCTCTCACATATGGTGGAGGCTGCGACCAGCTGTATTAAATTAAATTACTACTTGAAAATGCTAGTACCTAGAGTGACTAAACATGTAGGAAATCCTAAAACAATTGATGATATCCAATGCTGCACAACAGCAAGCTAATGCTATCACACAGGAGCAATTGCAGAGACTGTTTGAAAAGCTAGCCACTTATGCAAAAGCAGATAGGAAAACCTTGGCTGAAATTGTGGAGACGCTAGCACAGTGGTCCCCGGCTAAATGTGATGATGTTGGAGACAAGCCCTTAGCCATCCATGTGGGTCGCTTTCTTTCTAAGATGAATGCAGATGATGATCCAGAGGCCTTTCTGCTAACATTTGAACGGACCACTGAGAGAGAAGGTTGGCCTAAAACCCAGTGGGCAGGACTGGTTGCTCCCTTGCTTTCTGGAGAATCGCAGAAGGCCTACTATGATTTGGAATCAGCAGAAGTGGGAGACTTTGAAAAGGTCAAACACGAAATCCTGGCACGACTTGGTGTCACTTTGGCAGTTCGAGGACAGCGGGTCCACAGCTGGTTCTTCCAAGACGAGAAGCCCCAAAGATCGCAGATGTACGACCTAATTCACCTGGTGAGGAATTTTCTACAGCCAGAGTCCCTGTCTGGGCCACAAATAGTGGAGCGTGTGGTCATGGACCGGTTCCTGGGGTCACTACCAATTCCCAAACAGGGGAAGCCACTGCCTGTCAGCAAACCAAACTGGGGAAATGTTAGGTGTTTTTGTTGCCAAGAGCTGAGACATGCTGCAGCAAATAGTCCATTGACAGATGAACCAATGCAGTGTAATATATCTATTAGAAGGCAATCTATGTTCGCAGCTGCTTCATGATCTGCGACACCAAATATGGGAAAACAAATATACCAAATGACTGTTAATGACAAGCTATTACAGCCTTGCTGGACTCTGGAAGTCTAGTGACTTTGGTTACAGCTGAAATGATTGAACCTGTGAATTGTCATGCTATAAAAGTTACTGTGATCTGTATACATGGGGATACTCAGGAGTATCCTATAACCACTGTTCAGTTTAAAACTGGCTTAGGTACAGTGTCACCCATCCGGTTGCACTTGTCCCCCACTTGGTGCAGGAGGCCATCATTGGTAGGGATTTCCCGAAGTTTTGGGAACTGTGGGATCATCCCGACCCGGTCACAGTACCTGACTCAGTGGCAGAGCCAGAACTCCTGGCCACTACTGACAATGTGGGTTCAGGGGACTCCTCTCTGGGCTCCCCGGGTTGTCCATCAGTTATGGCAGGGGAGCTGGAGGAGCCTACGTTGGAGTTTGCTGACCTTAATGTACACAAGGAAAATTTTGGCACTGAGCAGAGAAAATACCATACCCTTGCCAGAACCTGGGAAAATGTAATAGTGATTAATGATGTACCTGTCGAACCAGGGGACAGGCCCTGTTTTCCTTTTTTCAGCAGCAATGAGGATTTACTATATCGTGTATGTAGAACGAATGATGAAGTGGTTGAACA